>NW_027187378.1:42112376-42116845 GCF_028583685.1 Petaurus breviceps papuanus | reverse complement strand
GAGAGAGAAAGAGAGAGAGAGAGAGAGAGAGAGAGAGAGAGAGCACAAGCTGCTGACTCAGTAACAAAAGCTAGGTAGTAACCCTGGAGAGGGCTGGGCAAGGAGGAGGGGACTAGGACTGAATATCAGTCAGTAGCAAACTGGACTGAGCGATGCAAAGGGAGGGAAGGAGCTGGAAGAGTTGTATTTGAAAATGGTCCAATCAGGAGGCAGGAAGGGAGATGGACCATTCCTTGCAGAAATGAAGAATAGAAAACTGGAAGTTGTACTTGGGGTCTCTAGCAGAATGGAGGTGACCCAAACTCCAAACCTTGTATTTGCTAGGTGAAATGAAGAAAGCATAGCCTGAGAAGGTGGGGTGGTAGGCTGAGTGAGGACCAGAATGAATGAGATGCTGAGCACAGCTAAACAGACTGATGTGCTGAATTGACCTGGGCTGAGTTGGAAAGAAACCTGCTAAGTTGGACTGCAATGGGTACGGTTGCCTGATTCTTAGAAACTGCTCTGTTAAATGTATGTTCCACAGGAGATGCATTATGGCACAATGATGAATTTCAAGTCATAGGAAAACAAATCTGACATATTTAGTGTTCTACACTCATGGACCCCCAACCTCATAAAGTAGCAAGACAAGGTGTCTTCTCAAATCTCTTCTTTGAGACTAACTTTTTTAAAAAAAATAATCTTTACAACATTGTTTCAATTGTTTTGTGGTGGCTACTCTTCCAGTTTCCACTCTTGTTGCTTACTTCATTTGCATCAGTCCATGTAAGTCTTTCCATGCTTCTCTATCCTAATAATATCTGTCTTTTCCTACAACACCGCGATATTACATTATATTTATATACCACAATTTGTTTAGCCATTCTCCAATCAACGAGGATCTATTTTATTTCCACTTCATTACCACAAAAAGTGCTACTAGAAATATCTTAATGTATTATATGGAGCCTTTCCTTTTGTCAATGACATTCTCAGGGTACACACCCAGTAGGGGAATCTCGATGTCAAAGGAGATGGTTCCTAAGGGTCCTCTAGAGCTCATGAAATGTTTGGTTTTTGTTTGTTTGTTTTTCTAGTTTTTCATTTTTGTTATTTATTTTTAACACTTTTTTTTTGTTGTTTTTGGAGGGCAATTGGGGTTAAGTGACTTGCCCTGGGTCACATGACCAGTTTTTGTGTTAAGTGTCTAAGGCCGGATTTGAACTCAGGCCCTCCTGACTCCAGGGCCGCCCCTATTTTTAACATTTTTTTTTTAATTTGAGTCCCAAATTTTCTCCCTCCCCCCAGCTCCTCCCCAACCCACTGGGATGGCAAGCAATATTATAATGAGATAATATTTGTAAAGCACTTAACAGGGACTGGCACATAGTAGGAGCTATAGAAATCCTTACTATTATTATTATATTAGATCTATGATCCCATGATAAATGGACCAAAAATGTTTTGTTTTGTTTTCTCTAAGTCCTGGTACATAAGACATTTCTGCCAAGATCTGAATGAAGGATATGAGAGTAAATTGACTCAGAGGAGAAAGGAGGAAAGGCATTTTTATGATGGTATCCTGTCTGGATGGAGGCATGGAGCACCCTATAGTTGAAATCGTAAAATTCAGAGATGGCAGAGACCTTAGAGATTTTCTAGGTCCTAGAATTTAGGCCTTCATTTTATAGGACTGAGGAAATCGATATACAATGTGATTAAGTGATATGAATGAATGAACATTTATTAAGTGTTTACTATATGCAAAGCACTATGCTTAGTGCTGGGAATAAAAAAAAAAAAGCAAGATAGTCCTTACTCTCAAGGAGCTCCCATTTTCATAGGGAGAAACAATACATAAAGAAGGTTTAGTTGCATGTTTCATGGAAAGATCCAGTGGTCCTTAGGGTGTAGTGGCAAAACAGATGGTAACACATATTTTTTTAAATGTTATTTCCACTGATAAAACCATACCCGATTTTGATGTTGAACCACTTTATTCTGATAAGGATTTTGATGGAAAGAACTCTCTTTTATGAGTCTTCATTAACTGTGGCTGCTGAAGAAACAGGGACTGATGTACCTGCAGAAGCAGCTGTGGGAGGCAGGAGTGAACAGGGTCCCATTCCTACAAGGGTAGCTCCCCTCTGTGAAGGCTGAGAATGCTGGCCTGACAAGGCTATTGTTCTGGGAGGCACCACAGTGCCCAGAGCTCTTGGGCTTAAAGTATTGGACCATCTTCATCAGGGTCTGGAGGGAGGTGGTGGCTGAGCTGGTAGCAGAGGCTGAGCTTGCCTCTTTTCAGGAGGTGCCTTGATGCTTCAACTAGATTCGTTTGCCTGCCCTATCAGGGGCAATTGATGAAGTTGACTAGCCCTTTTTCCCTAGGGATCATTCCCCTGTAGATTAACTGCTGGGGCTGGGCTAGAAGAATGGTCAGGGGTCTGAAAGCATCAATACATTCTTGAGTCTCCTGGGCTCACCTGCCAGTGGATAACAATTTGCCTGCTTGGTATTAGTAGTGTGGCTGACAGGGCAGTTAGGGGTACAATGAGTGGAGCGCTGAACCTAGAGTCAGGAAGATTCATCTTCATGAGTTCAAATCCAGTCTCAGATGCTTAAGTAGCTATGTGACCCTGGGCAAGTCAATTTTTACCTCAGTTTTCTCAACTATAAATTGAGCTAGAGAAGGAAATGGGAAACCACCCCAGTATCATTGCCAAAACACACACACACACACACACACACACACAACAACCCAAATGGGGTCACAAAGATTGGACACAACTGAAACAAATCAACAACAATAACAACAGGAAGTCTTACTGTGTGTACTCTGCCCTGCTCAGATGATATCTGCAGAATTGTGTTCACTTCTAGGCAACATGCTTTAGGAAAAACCAGATCAGCTGGAGCTTCCAAAGGAGGGTATATGGGGGTAGTGAAAGATCTAAGTTCATGCCATATGAGAATCAGATGAAGGATGTTTAGCCTGGAGAAGAGAAGATTAGGAAGCAGGGAGGGTAGAGAAATAAGGGAAAATGTACAGAATGATAGTCATCATCAAGTATTAGAAGGGCTATGACAGGAAATTAAATTTGTCTTCCTTGGCCCTGGAGGGCAGAACCATTATAAATGGGTCCAAGCTGTAAAGAGTCAAATTTAAATTTCACATAAAGAAAAATTTTCTAACGATCACAGTTAGCCAAAAGTGGAATGAGTTGCCTTAGGTGGTCGTGCCTTGCTCTTGCTTGATATCTACAGGCGAAATATGGATGACCCTTCATTGGACATATTTCAAAAGGAATTCTTCTCCAACTATTGGTTGGGCTCACAAGTGTGTGGGCAAATGTTTAATAACTGGCTCCCCCCCCAAAAAAAAATGTAAGCATGAAAAAAAATTTCAAGTTCAGTCTGATTATTAACATTCTCTTCACCATTTTCTTAAATCTAAATAATCAACAAGATAATAAATCAAGCCCTGATCTGTAGCACTCATCAATTAGCCAGGTTTAAATGCTTGCACTCAAAACTTAGCAGTCAACTCTTGAGAGTCAATTCAAACTAGCTCCATTACACCTTGAGTTGGAATAGGTGGCCTCTTAGGTCCCTTCCAGCTCTGAGTTCAAGGATTGTATGAGCATTATTTGGCTAGAGGGACTTCTAAAGGAACCAGGTTTCTCTTATTCCTCTCCACACTCACTAGGATTTGGTCTCTAATAAGGGCCGCAGAGCATTCTTACCTTTTAAGAAGGATCTTGTTCTAGGTTTTATTTAATCCTATTCTCCCACCTGCCTGCTTATTGTTGTGTGTCCCTAGAGCACTTTTAACCAGCTGCTTTCACATTCCTCCTTAGTAATTCATTATTTCTAGCAGGGAATTTGGTATGGGCATCCACATTTTGTTAATTTGGAAACCAAGGACCATGTAGTTTGATACACTTATATCTATAATTATCAAAATGCGACTTGACAATGATGATATTTAATTTTTTTTAATCAATTTGAATTCTGGTAGGCTAAAAAATATAAAAATCTATCCAGCAACCTACCATTAACATAAATGAACAGCGTGATGGAAAGGCACTCTACTCATAGTCAGCAGAACTAGGTATGAATCTCTCCTAACCGATCATGAGCAAGTGACTGCTTCTATGAGTCTCACTTTACTCATTTACTGACACTATCTACTTCCAGGCTCTTTATGAGAACAGTCTTCAAACCTTGAAGTGATATAGAAATGTGAGTTATTTAAATCACTTGTCCCAAAGTACAAGTGTGGCAGGTGTTTTAACCTCTACTTCCAGAATCACAATCTTGCTTCCTTCAGTGATTCCCTTTTAAGGGATTGCCCCTTCCTTTAAATATTTGGACCCAGGGGGCTATAAAACCTCTTTATAATAGCAGTTTGTCCTCTTTTATGAATGCAGGTATTATAAAATACAGGGAACATGTCACAAAAGCAAAGATACTATAAATTCTAAAAA
>NW_027187378.1:42052376-42107376 GCF_028583685.1 Petaurus breviceps papuanus | reverse complement strand
TTTCTGCTCCCTGTCTACCTCAGAAGATTTCCCTTCATTAAAAGACCCACCCCAGGCCACCACCTTTCCCAATCTGCTCATTCTCTGTGGCCCAGAGGACACATCCAAGGAGGCAGGGGCAATATGACCAACCAGAAGGGCAACAGCAATTTGAAATAACTCACTGCTCTTCCCTTTGCAGAGAAATTAATCAAAGTGCTTCTCTCTTAGGAACCCTAGAATTTTTTAACTGAAAGGGAATTTATGGCATCTAGTCAAACCCCCTTCTTTTCTAGAGCAGGAAACAGAGGACCAGAGAGAGGAAATAGTTTGACCAAGGTTATACATGGGGGTAAAAAGAACCTTAGCATACCTACATTCATTTATCCAGTCATGAGTTATAAAAATACTTTCCCCCCAAATCCAGCTTGCATAAAATCTAAGCATGTTCTATAATTAATGTTATTTTCTCTGCAGCTGAACTTTCTATTTTATCCACAGAGCTTAGCGCAGTGGTCAACACATAGTAAAGTTTAATAAATATTTTTTCATTCTTTCATTCTACATAGGCATACATAGATATGCACATGTGTGCATATATAGCCACACACACGTTTCCCTTTTAAAAAACCCTCATTTTAGTATCACAGTCTTTATACTGTACTGTATTGAAGGTGTGGCCTATTCGCAGATACACATGCTACTTATTGTTGAGACAGAACAAAGAAAATAGAAAGACAGAGAGAGAGGCAAAAAACAAAAGACGTTTCAATTCAATTCCACAAATATTTATTAAGTGTCTGTGTTCAAGATAACTGCAAATAATGCATCCCCAATACCTTTAGATATTTGACCAGTATTTGCAGAAACCCCTAATTACTAAACATAATTACGTTTACTTTGAGATCCTTAGCCTCCAGGCTGTGTTTCTACTTCTATACAATTTTGTTTATTTATCTTCCCCAAATTTGCCTGTGGCATATTTCTGCTTGGTGGAACCAAAATATTACCACACCACCATTTTTTAAATTTATCCCCCAGCAACATACTGTTCCATTGGCCAGGTCATAGCTCTCTAACGACTCAATAGAATGTATCCTTTTTTGTCTCGAATTTTCAACATATTCAGGGGCTCATTTATAATGGAATGTTAATAAATTTACTGGCATCCAGCTGTTGACTAAACAGTTGTTGTACAACTTCAATACCAGTGTTGTGTCTGTTGGTATAATCCACATCATCCAAGATAATGCATTCTCTAGTAACACGCTCTCATTAGCCATCATATGTCACCTACATTTATCATCAACCACTTTCTCCTTCACTCTAGACTCATGATCATTTTCGGGACCACATTAATTATAATTTGTAAAACTCTTGTCCTTTGAACAGAGGTGTCACTGTGAGCTACATTTAGTAAGGTGATCATCAGAAGAGAGAGTTTTGTCCTTACCAAACACCTTGACCTCTCTTACCCCAGACACTGACTATATATCACAAATGGATTTCTCTTTCTACTCAAGCACAATCACTATGATCATTATTATGGTCAAGTCAGTCAAATAGCTGACCTAACAATCATAATAAACATCAAATCCATTATTCAGAGTACTCTGAGATAGAATATTTACCATCTTCTTCCCCAATAGTCTTTAGATGGGCCACTGAGTCACAGACTCAGACAAGAGATAGTTTATACAAATCGAGGCCACTTTTGACCAAAATATACCACCCCTTGCAACCTAATTCAGATAAACTGCCTAATATTTACAGAAAGAAAGTCAGTCAAATAGCATTTATTAACTGCCTACTATGCACCAGGTATTATGCTAAGTGCTCAAGATACAAAGGTAAAAAAATTCCTTGCTCTTGAGGAGCTCACAGTCTAATAAAGAAGACAACATGCACAAAAGTATATATAAGGTGTAAGAAGCCTGGAAGGTGGGAGGAGACAAAGTTAAAGGAACAGGAAGCCACTTGATTGATGGAATAGAGAAGTGACTTGGTCAGACCTGCACTTCAGAAAGGCCAATTTGACAGCTAAACAGAAGATGAATTAGAGTGGGGATAGACTTGAGGCAGAGACCAACCAGCCGGCTATTGCAGTAGGCCAGGCATGAGGTGATGAAGGCTTGTACCAGTATGGTAGTGGTGTCAGAGGAAAGAAGGGGGTATGTATGAGAAATGTTAAGAAGGCAGAAACAACAGGACTTGACAATTGATTGGATCTGGGGAGTGAGAGAGGGTGAGAAGTCAAGGATGCCACCTACATTGTAAGGCTGAATGACTGGGAGGATGGTGATGCCCTCAACAACAGAGCAGAGAAGTTAGGAAGTGGGGAGTGACTGGAGGGAAAGAAAATGAGCTCACTGTTGGACATGTTGAGTTTAAAATGTTTATGGGACATTCAGTTTAAGATGTCTGGCAAGCAAATGGAGATGTGAAAACTAGAGGTCAAGAGAAAAGTGAGGGCCAGACATATAGATCTAAGAGTCATATGCATAGAAATAATAATTAAAACTATGAGATCTGAGATCACCAAGTGAAAAAGTACAGAGAATAGAAGAGAGCCCAGAACTGAGACTTAGGGGACCCCTACAGTTATTGGGCATAATAGGGATATGGATCCTGAAGAAGAGATAGAGGAGCAGACAGATAAAGAGAAAGAGACCAGGAGAGGATGGTGTCACTAAAACCAAGAGAGAAGACAGTATTAAGCAGAAGAGGGTGATTGACAGTATCAGAAAGCTACAGAGTAGTCAAGAAGGATGAAGACTGAGAAAAGGCCATTAGGCAATTAGGAGATCCTTGGCATCTTTGGAAAGAGTCATTGCAGTTGAATGATAAGATCAGAATTCATACTGTAAAGAGTTAAGAAGAGAGAGAGGGGAAATGGAGTGAAGGCACCCAGTGTAGAAAAAATTCTCAAGGAGATTAGCCACAAAAGGAAGGAGAGGCTTAGGATAAGAGTCAGTGGAGATGGAAAGATCAAGTGAAGACATTGTGAGGTACCTCATCTTCCCCAAGGGACACTGGCAATTTAACATCTCTATTATACTAGTTTGGACCCAGACATGCAGATTCATTCAAAAGACCAGTTAAGAGAGGAATTCCAGATACTTCAAAATTGGAATTTTCTGGAATAGAAGGTCTTATATGAGTCTTTTTTCTGTGGGTATCACCAAATTCATATTCTGCAACAAATTCTCTCAGAAAGCTGAAAGTGGTGGCCAATCAATCAGATCAGTAGCATAGAAGGAGCCCCTGGCACCATTTCTATACATCTAACTCTCCGCTAATGGGGTTATTGTGTGAATGAAACAAGATAGTATATGTAGATTATTTTGCATACCTCAATGACATTGTAATTATAGCTTATCATTAGAGGGATAGCATAATGTGGCATACAGAGAACCAGCCTTGAAGCCAGGAACGCCTGGATTCAAGTCCTTCCCCTAATCACTGATTATGTGAGTTACTTAAGTTACTTAAACACTTAAGTTACTTAACCACTGTGTACTCTAGGCAACACTCTAAAATTATAAATTGCAGAGAAGGTGCTGACCTGCATTAGTAGAGGAGGTTCCCCACTCCTTGAAGTTCCCCCACGTCTGTGAAATCACAGATCCAGTCCCTAGCACAATATGTAATATTACATATAACTGCCTATCAGACATTTCAAAGTAGGATGAATTGTAGGCATGTTGAACTCAACATGTACAAAAATGAAGTCATCATCTTTCCTCACAAACCCATTTTCTTTCCAAACTTTTCTATTACTATTGAAAGCACCATGATGCTTCTAGTCACCCAAGTTTCCAATTAGAGTATCATTGCCAATTCCTCACCCTACACATCTACTCAGTTGCCAGTTATGGTCATTCATATCTCCCAGATTCAAAGAATCCCAAAACTGAGCATTGGAATGGACCTTAGTGGTCATTTAGTCCAATACATATACAAAAGCAGTATCTACCATAACATGCTTGTAAAGCAGTGGTTCAAACTCTGCTTCAAGACTTCAAAGGATGGAGAACCCATTACCTTCCAGGGAACTCATCTCAACAACAACTGTCCCAATATGGCCCCTTCTCTTTTCCCAAAGCCACAACCCCAGCTCAGGCCCTCATTACCTCTCTCTTGTACTCTACTGTATTTGATGTCCCTGCCTCCAGTCTCTCCCTACTACAATCCATTTTCCACACAGCTATCAAAGTGATTTTTCTCAAGCATAGCTCTGATCATATCACCCCCCATTCAATAAACCCCACTGATTTTCTTGTTCTTTACGATTTTGCCCCTTCCTGCCCTTCTAGATTCTTTGAACATTATTCCCTTCCACATACTATGGTTCAGCCATATTGGTGATGATGGCCGTTCCTCACATGCGTATGTCCATCTACCATCTCCAGATCTTTGTCCATGTTGGCTAGGACAGTTACTCTCCTCATTTCCACTGCCTGAGCACTTTGGCTTCCTTCAAGACTCACTTCAAGCATCAACTTCTACATGAAGCTTTTCCTAATCCCTCCAACATCTAGTACCCTCCCTTCTAAGAATATGCTAGTAAATATTTAACAATCAGCTGAGAGAGGGAAATGCTTGACATTTTCAAGTGTAATCTAAAATACTAACATCCTTAAATCTAGACAAGTAATAAAACAATAAATCAATCCTTGCTTTATACTGCTTACTGATTTCCAAGGCATAAATACTGTCATTGAAAATTCAATAATTTAGGGAGCAGCTAGGTGGTGCAGTGAATAGAGCACCAGCCCTGGAGTCAGGAGGACCTGAGTTCAAATCTGGCCTCAGACACTTAACACAAGAACTAGCTGTGTGACCTTGGGCAAGTCACTTAACCCCAATTGCCCTCCAAAAAGCAAAGAAAAAAGAAAATTCAATAATAATCTAACTCAAGGTAATATAAGCTGCCTCCAACACACCCCGGCAATCTACCCAAACTACCTTGCATAGAGAGACACAAACACACATAAACATGTCCATACATACATGCAGATACATTCATACGTGCATGTATTATCTCCCCTTTTAGAATGTAAGCTCTTTGAAACACCTAGTAAGTGTTTAGTAAATACTTGCTGACTAAAGAGCAAGAACCATTTCCCTTAAGTCCCCAGCACTTAGCCTAAGGCACATGGTAGGTGCAATAGAGAAGCAATACTGCTAGTATTCCTGCCTTCTCGCTTGCTTGAAATCTCGCTTCCTCTTAGTATATCTATGGGGACACCTGGGTCCACTAACAATAATAACAAATTAGATGTAGTTTTAGTGGAGTAAACAAGAGTTTATTACCTACTACCTTCCCAAGGGCCGCATCTGCCATCCCCTTATCATTCCCTAAAAAATATTTGACATCTGACAAGTTAAAAAGAGAGGAGGGTTATCTCCTGTATACAGAGAAACCCTAAGTGTAAAAAAATCTGATGTGTGAACATACAAGTTTATAAAGCAAATAAATTAGGAACTGGTCATTCACTTTGCAGAAAACAGTCTTCCCACTTATAATGAGTTCCTTTAAAGAGAAAATACAAATAGTTGGAATTAAAAATTACACTTAGTATCTTAAAATGTTCTCCTCTACCCGAACTAGGGTACAGACCAGTAAATATCTCTTTTCTCTACCCTACACCACTCTATTCTCCATACTTTAGTGTGACAGCTTTCAGAGATTCAGGAGTTAGAAACTAAGACTTGGCAAGAAAAATCAACTAACCAACCAATCAACAAACATTAAGTGCCTACTATGTTCCAGGAACTAGAGACACAAATAAAAAAAAATAGTCCTTACTTGCAAGGAGTTTATATTCTATCAAGGATGGCAAGTACATATATAAAAGAATAAGACAGCAAATACAAATAAATCCAAAGTAGTTAAATAGAAGCAGTTTGGGAGGGAGGATACTAGCAGTTGAGGGGATTAGGAAAGGCTTCATTATGGGTAAAGGTAAGAGGGGTGTACATTTAAGATATGGAAAACAATTATTTCAAAAATACAGAGACAGAAAATAAAATATGAGGAACAGAATTCAGTACAGTTTAGTTGGCTACACAGAGAGCAGGAGGGTGAGTATTGTCTAATGAGGCTGGAAGAACAGGTAGAGACCAGATTGTGAAGGGCTTTAACAGCTAAGTGGAGTAGTTGGTATTTTATCCCAGTCAAAAGAGGACCTCTGGAGTAGACAAAATAGGAGGGGGCAGGGTATGGTCAAATCTTCCCTTAAGGAAAATCATTTTGGCAGCAATGTGGATGGTGGATAGGGGCAGGCAGGGAAGGGGGAAGAGACTGGAGGGAGGGGACCAATTAGGAAGCTACTGAAATAGTCCAGGTGAAAGATGATGAAGACCTGAACTAAGGTGGTAATTATGTGAATAGAGAGAAGAGATAAGATGCCAGAGACATTGTGGAATCAGAAATGTCAAGATATGCCAACTGACTAGATATACTGAGTAAGAAAGGGTAAGGCAAGGATAATGCTGAGGTTACAAACCTGGGAGCCTGGGGCACTAGAAGGATGGTGATGCCTTTGATGTTAATGGGAAAGTTTGAAAGAAGGAAGAGTTGGGTGGGAGGGTTGGGAGAGAAGGAGCAAATGAGTTAAGTTTTGGACACATTTAATACTTGAAATGTTCAATAAACAATCAGTGACCCAGGCTTAAAGCTCAGAGGAAAGACTATAGAGATACAAAGATCTGTGATTCATCTGCATAGAGATAGCAATTAAATCATGGAAGTGGTTACCTAGAGAAAGAGGATGCTATATTCTCTCTCTTGTGCTTATTTTAGGCTTATTTATTTGTTAGCTTTCTATTTTTTAAAAACCATATTCATTACACTGATAATCTCTTTTTCCATTTTACTAATGTATATTTGTAAAGATATGGTTTTTTTCCTCTGAGAACTGCTTTAGTTGCATTCCAGAAATTTTGGTACATTGTTTCATTATTACCATTTTCTTTCATATAACTATTAATTTTTCCTATAATTTGTACTTTGACCTACTCATTACTTAGAATTCCACTGCTAATTGTCCATTTAGGTCTGTATCTTTTATTTGTGATCCCTGATTTGATTACTATTTTTATTATATTATGATCTGTAAAGAATTTATTTACTATTTCTGCCTTTTTACAATTGTTTGCAATAATTTTGTGCCTTAATATGTGGTAAATTTTAGTAAAAGTCCTATATGATGCTGAAATAAACATATTCATTAGCATTCCCATTTAAAAGATGGGCTTTTAGCTCCAGTTTCTCCAGAAATTTGTTCAGTTTTATATTTTCCTTTATGTTTATTTTTGTTTTAGACATCCAAAACAGAGAGAAACATCGAAATCTCCTAACACTATTGTGTTCCTATCTATGAATTCCTCTTGTTCAGGTAATGTTTCCTTTTGAACTCAGATGCTAAGGTATTTCAAGCACATAAGTTCATTACAATTGATGTTAGTTTGTTGGCTATGGTTCTTTTGAGCATAATGTAGTTTCCTTGTCTATTCCTTGATATGTTTTGATTGTTTATTTTTGCTTTGTCTGATAGCATGATTGAAACTCCTGCCTTTTGGGATTACTTTGATACATAGTATATTTTTCTCTAGCCCCTCATTTGTATTTGGTACATGTTTTTGCTTTTCAAATAGGGAGTGTTCTCCTTCCTCATCTCTGACTACTGGCTTCCTTGGTTTCCTTTAAGCCCCAACTAAAATCCCATCTGCTACAGGAAGTCTCTCTTAACCCCTCTTAATTCTTGTAAATTTTCCCTCTCTTCATTATTTCTTATTAATTCTATATATAGCTTATTTGTACATATTTGTTTGTTACTTTCTTCCTTATATAAAATTGTGAGCTCATAGAGATTGAGGACTGTTTTTTGCCTCTTTTTGTCTAACCAGAACTTAGTACCATGTCTGGCAAATAGTAGGTGCTTAACAAATGTTCATTGACTGTCTTACTGCTTTTTAATGTGTTTTTTGAAAGTAATACATTGGGGTGGGGGTGGTACCAATCTGGTACTCTTTTTCATTTTTTTTTATTATTTAATCCATTTACATTTAATTCTGTGAGAGTTGTGTTTATATTTTCTTTCATTTGTCACTAATATTGACTTTTTCCAAATTATAATTTTCCCCTCTTCCTCAGTAAATGTCATTTCAGTTACTTTATCTTATTTTTTTATTTCTACCAGCTCTCTTTCCCTTGCCTTTAAGCACTATTCTCCCTCCACCCTTACATTTATCACCCCTTTCCATAGTTTTGGAGTTTTACTATTTCCTTTTTCTTGCTTGTTTTTACCGAGCTATTTAATTCTTCTCTTTTTTTCCTCTCAGTTAAGTAGTTAAATAGAATTGCCTTGCTTCTCTTCCACTTCAATATGTTTTATTCATTAGTTTTAAATTTTTCATTTTCTATGCCCTTCTAAATAAGGATTTTTTCCCTGATTTTCTTCATTATTTATCTTCTGTTACTCTAGACTTTAATTCTTTGATTCATGGCCTCTATACTTATTTACTCCTTCTTTACTCTTCATATTCCTCATAGAATTAAAGTTTCTTAGGTAGGTATTTTGAATTATTTCTCATTAACAGTTTCCTTATTACCTTAGGATATTTCTCCTTAGTCTCCTTTTTTCTATTGCCTGAAATACCAATTCCTACAAGTGATACAGAGAATATTGCTCCATTATAAGAATTTCCCTGTGTCTATGATTGTATAGTTCATTATTGACCTTTGTTCTAGCCATGGCCATTTTCCCCATATTTACCTTGAAACCTCCCTAGACCCACTCTTTTGGGTATCAGTTGATCCCAAGAACTCTTATTTCCCTTTCTCCTGAAGCAGAATTAGATGTCTCCCTAAGCACCAAATCCCAGGAGATTATATTCATTATTGGGTTATAATTTCCCTTTATAGAATCCCTCTCTTCTCCCATGGTAGCATTTATCAACGGTACTCCTACTACTAAAATAAGACTCTTCCATTTCTTTATCCCTTTTACAATCCCTCCTTTTTCCTCCTCATCCATTTTACTTTCTTATTCCTGAGATACTATAGGAATTATCTTTCCTTCTTTTTTTCAAACATCCATCTATTTATTTTATTAAAACATTATTTTTACTAAACATCCATCTAATTTCATTAATGGAAAAGCTCAGATTTATATGGTAGGTCACCTTAGGTAGTAGCATCATTAGCTCTTTTACTCTTTGGGAAACATTATTCCATTTTCTTTGTGGTTTCTTGGTGAGTACAGAATAGTCTTGTGTTATTCAAGTTTTCTTTTTCCTTTTATATTTGAAGATCATTCTTTGGGTCACTTGCAGAATTTGTTGCTTATTAGTGGAATTATTAAATTTAACCACTATGTGCCTTGGAATTTGCAGAATAGTGTTGTTTTTCCCTGTTTGTTTTTCCCCAAAGAATCTGTGTATTTTTTCAATTGGAACTCTGTTTTCTACATTCATAAATTCTGGGCAGCTTACTTGTACTATTCCTTGATTTATGGTATTTGAGTTTTTCAATCTGTCATATTCTTCTGGAAGATCTAGAATTCTTAAGCTCTCTCTAAACATCTTGCCTGTGAGATCAATATATTTTGTTTGTATAGAGATTAGACTTTCTTATAATGTTATTACTTTTCCCTTCTCTTTCTCCCATATTGTCTTTTACTTCCATGTATTTGCATTCCCAATCAGTTGTTCACTATTTTGCTTCTTAGGTAATGGTTGCTACCATGGATTCAAGTTTTTCTATTCTGCCAAATATTTCTGATGTACATGACATATATTCTGTTTTGACAGTTCTTATTTCTCTTCTGAACCATTTGGGAGCATCCTGTTATGGTTTCATGCACTTTCAGAATCCATAAGTTCTTCTGTCTCATCAGGTGTTGATTCATTTTCCTTTGTCTTATAATATTTATTCATAGATACTTGGACACTTGCCATATTCCCTTCTGTTACTAATAACTTCTTTATTGGTCTATCTGTTTATGTACAAGGTCTTTAATTCAGTTTTCTTTCCCCAGAGATCTTTGGTAATTTCAGTCTTTTTTCCCCTTATTTTCTCTTATTGCTCACTTTCTGACTCCTTCCCCTTTAATATTGATTTCCAGGAGAGCTAAATATCAGTGTCTCAGCCTCCTCCCATGCTGGGCTATTAATAGTTGAGCAGCCTTGGTCTCTAATCAAAATGACTTTTAGGGGAACAGAAAAGGAAGATCAGCAACCTCAGAGGGAACCATTGAAATTACAATCTGTTGGAAAAGACAGAAGAATATAGAATCAAGAGCAGATGTAGAGAATTTTACCTTAGCAAGGGGAAGGGGCAACTCATTGTGCGAGACTAAGGGAAAGGAGAAGAAAGTGGTGCATGATATTAAGGTACCTGAAATGAAGATAAGGAGGTGGAAGGTGTTCACATTAAATGGCCTTAATGTTATCTGAAAAGTAAGAGGCAAGATCCTGAGTTGCAAGAAAGAAGGGAGAGAAAAGCTTGAGAGTCTTGAGAAAGAAAGAGAAAATTTGCAATAGCTTTTGTGTGGAGTGAGATAGAGTATCAATTAGGGAAGAAAAAAACTTCTTTGCTGCAGTAAAGGTCCAGTTGAAATTGGATAATATGAATTTGTAAAATACCTAATCAACATGGTTGTATGACTTTCTTAGGCCATGATAGTGGGAATAATCTATAGCTGAGGACTAACAAGAGATGAGTGGAGATAATAGAGATAGGCAGAAGATTCTGGGCAGGAAAGAGTATAGAATTGAAATTGCTAATTATAAGGCTAAAATTAGAAAGGGAGTTAAGTGAAGTTAAAGCAGGGATAATAGCCTAAGAAAGTACTGGGGTGTGAAGGGATTGAAGGTCTTGATGAGGGTGAAAAATAGGTTTAGGAATGATGATGATTAGGGAGAGATAGAGATTATGGTCAGAAATATAGGAATAGATAGATCAGATAAAGGAATATCAGAGTTTCTAATTAAGAAAGTATTTGTGGGTAATGATAAAAATCCATCTTTATATATAGCTGAGGTGGAGTGAAAAAATAGGGCTTTAGGAGGCTGAGAAATTGTGGGATTTGACTGTGTGGGTTTGAATCTATGTGAATGCTAAAATCCCCTAATATTAGATCAAGAGTAGGAGAAGAAAGGAAAATAGTGACCTAGGTGCTAAACTCTTTGGGAAAATAGAAAGAATGACTGAGGGGACAATATGCTGTAGTCACCATGACTTGGACTGGATGGAAAACTTTGAGTGGAATCCAAAGGATAAGAGGTTGCTAAGTGATAGTTGTCAAGGAAGAATCTGGAGATGGCAATAAGGAAAAGGGAGTATTTCAACTCTTCCTTCAAGACCATTTTATCACATGGTAAAGAGAAGGTACAATTTGCAAAAGAGGACAACTGAGGATACTGTATCCTCAGGGGGAAACCAGGTGCCTGATAGAGCTAGTAACAGAAATAACATGAGAAAAAGATGTCTACGATTGAAGGAAAATTTGTTCACTATAGAAAAGGAATTCCAGAGAACAGAATAGAAGGTATGGGGTATGACTGAGGTAGGATGGGGATGAGAGAATGACTGATCAGTGTTGGGGATAATTTTAGGAATAGGAATATCTGTGGAGTCAGTGAGTGATTAATAGAGGGATAGGTAGAGTACAGACATTGAAACCATAAGAGCAGTAGGTGGCAGATGAACACATTCCCCAAAGTGCATCACAAAGAGTTTTGGTCATAAGGACTAGGTCTGGGTTGCCCATGGTCTGCTGCCAGAGCTGCTCCTCCTCCTGGGTATCTAGAGAAGGAGAGGGACAATGGACAATGGTGCCCTGACCAGCAAAGGAAACTGGATGGAAAAAAGTGAGGATACGGGGAGAAGAGGTAGTTTTCATTGCAGGAGGGAAGCCGATTTGTGGGTTGTAAGAAGTAAAGAGCTTTGACATTAAAAGTTTTGTGCATCAGTAAAAATTAGTGATTGACCAATGATGAACCACAGACTAGGAGTTTAAAAATACTGTTTTGGACTATTACAAATGATCCTGTTCATAAGCAGTTTTTTCAAGAACACATCTGTTGCATAAACTACTCTCTCTGGTCCTGTAGGATCAGACTTCAGTTATTGTACTGGCAACGATGTCACTAAACAGAGAATTTTCTGGGAATTCCATAGCTGGAAGAACCCTCCCCTGACCCCTTAACTGACCAAACTTCGGTCTTTGGGGTGATATCACATTTTCATTGGTTATAATTCTGCTCTGTGGTGACAAAATCCCAGAGTACCACAATTTGCCTTTCAACTGGGTTTCCCAACTGGGTTTGGGAGTAAGAAGTATACTATTATGTCAGAGGAGAGAGCAAAAACCCAAGTGACATTCACTACAGAGCTGTCTTCTCTGGCTCACTGCAGCTGATCCCTGAAACACTTACTTTACAGAGAAAGAAACTGAGACCCAGCTAGTCAGTCAATAAACCTTTATTAAGTGCCAGAGAGACAAAAAGGAGGAGAATAGAAACTTGTTTGGTGTTAAACAAATAGCAAATAGTCTTGCAAAGTGCTAGGACTAGAAGCGGGGTCTCACACTCAGTCCAGGGTTCTTTCCATTCACCATCCTGCTTCTTTTAGGTAACTAAAAGAGGTTAAAAGATTATCATTTTTTTCCCCAAACTATTTTGGTCTCAGAGAGTCTAAAGAGTCTTTTGAAAATAACAATATGTCCACATTTTGTGTACATAAGCATATATACACTGCAAGAATCACATTCTGTGAATGCTATAAATTCTAAAAATAGGAGCACAGTTCTGTGCACACAGTAGACACCTAATAAATGTTTCTTGTTGGCAAAAGAAAGCCCCTCTCCATGCTTGCATGCTTTCTCTTTGTTGGATAATTAGGTCCTTAGGGCAGGGTCTCTGTCTTGATGCTGAGTATAGTAAGTGACTTTGCTCATTCCATTTTTCAGACTTTAGCCCTCTTACTCAGAAGCTGCCACAGGCTCTTGAAAAATCCTAGAAGAATGTCAACTTAACTAGGCTGAGGAAGCCCTGGTAAATATAGAGGTAAGAAGAAAGGAACTACAGGAAAGAGCCCTGAGGGCTGTGCCAGTACCTCTCCACTCTGAGAGAGACCTCCAGCATCAAACATAAAGTCCTTTGTTTGCCATTTAAAGATTTTCACAATCCAGCCCCTTCCTACCTTTCCAATCTTCTCATGTTTTACTTCCCTCTTCTCATTCGATCATCGAGCCATCCTGGTTTACTTGCTGTTGGTCCTCATGCACTGTACAAAGAACCTCTGCCCCCTTATTATGCCGAGGATGCTCTCCCTCTTCACCTCCACCTCCTGGAATCTCTGGCCACCCTTAAGACTCACCTCAAAACCCATCTTTCCAATCTCTCCAGCTGCTAGTTCTTTCCTCTCTGAAGTTATTTCCATTTTCTCTGTATCTTGTATCTCTTTATAGACATTTTATCTTCTGTTTATATTCATGTAGTTGGCTCCTCCCATTAAAATGTAAGCTCTTTAAAGGCAAGAGCTGTTTTTGCCTTTCTTTGTACCCCAGCACTTAGCCCGGCACATAATAAGTGCTTAAGAAATGCTTGTTGATTGACTAATCGATTGATTGTTCTAGGGTCGCCTAGGCCATTGACAAAAACATCAGACAGAAGTGAGACTTAGGGCTGGTATATATAATAAAGAATTTTGGGGGATGGATGATTATACTATTGTTACAGAGGTAATTGTTGTAGAAGGAGAGAGACAGTCAGAGACAAAGATAGAGACAGAGGGAACACCTTCATGGAGAAGTCATTTGCTCCTTAGAGTCTGGTGTGCCTGGGAAAGTCTAATATGCTAGTCTGTGCTGCAGAGTGCCTGAGGTTTTGATTTACAGAGAATGCAAAAGGTTGGTGGAAAATCTCTATCACATTATCATGCTTCTTTTCTAGTAATTTCTGAATTCTTTGCTCCTCTCTTGGACACATACTAGTATCAGACATCAGAGCACTACAAAAACTAGTACCTAACATACAATGATTTTTTCTTTCCATTTTACAAATTTGGCCATGCAGTGGAAGAATCCTAAGCCTTATAATAATATGTGATCCTTTTCCATGGTTATGTAGTGATTGGTTGGGTTGTAGCCATGGAGAGAAGATGATCTTTGAATTTGGGCCTGACCTTGGGAATGTTCTCAATAACTGCATGCATTACTGTTAGCCCACGTCTGGAGGTTCCGAGGGCATGCACACATGTACAAATGTATGCCCAAGCACACACATCTACATATGCAAAAACCCAAGTATGTAGAAGCCAAGCCAGTCTACCCCCACCCCGAAAAACAACCACACAGGATAAGAGGAAATGTCCCTCCTATATCCGCAGGCTGCCTCCGGCGAAAGCATTCCCAAATACGATAGGTTAAATATATTGCTGCCATTATACTCTACAAGAAACACATTCCATAAAAACGAAGGTGCTGTAAATTATACAAATATGATGCTAACAAGCCAGGAAATGTGCTGCTAATGAGGTCAGCTACAGAACTCCCGCAGTGCCGCAAATCATGTGCCAATCCTGCACATGAGGTACAAGAACAGTATTGGGTCAGCATTTTCTGACTGTGTTTGTAACCTGCTGTTTGGTGTATGGTTATACAGGTAGATGAAAAGCCTCCCCTCATCTGCCCCCCACCCTTGTTTATGTGTCAACCATCCAAGACACCAGACAAGCACGCTTTGCATTAATGTACCTGAATATTATGTCTATTGTTTCCCTGCTTGGAGTAGAGAATTAGTCACTCAGATGTGTAAATATTGGTTACAGTTTTGAAGCATGCAAGCTTTGTGCTTTTATCAGCCCTGTTCCTAGAGGCATTATGCATGCTGCTGGCACCAGGTTTTGTACACACTGTATTTGCTAAAGCTCTAAAAATCAAATAAACATGTTCTCGCCTCCTGAATTATTAGTCCATTCACCTTCTTTCCCTGTTGAGGGGGGGAACAATAAACACACAGAAATGTGGCATTTAGGAACTGCAACAAGATTTCTGCTTGGCATTTACAAGTTGGAAAACAATCGAAATGCCCCTCCAATGCCTTTGTCAAGCTCGGGGAGCTGTGGTATCTCTGAAATCATTCCTGTCCCCTCTGTGAACACGACCTTTGCCTTGGATTGATGAGCACACTCCCAGTTCAGACAGCTACCAGAGATAGACCAAGGTTGCATGTGTGCACCTAAGGCAGTGATCTCAGGGAGTTGAGCAAGAAAGCAGATGAAATCCAAGCTACCCTAGACTCAAGAGCCATATCTCCTCCAGCAGAAGCTGCTGCATCAGTCAAAGGCGACCAGCTAGCACATTAGGAGGCATCTTTTAGCTCAAGAGTTATGTCTTGAGTAGGAACTGGAAGAATAATGTGAGGGGAACTCAGAGAGTTATCGTTCAAGTGGACTGGCTCTTTCAAATGCACCTCAGACCCCAGAGTCTAGATAGACTGAGCTCACAGAGACAACTACTATCTAACTTCAGAACCTTATCGCCTCCTTTCTTGGCACATCATCCCATGCCAGAGCACAGAGGGAAATTCAAGGGGAAAAAAAAGTCTTCAGGAATGAGCAAATAGAAGAAGGGTAGGTTTGGGGCACAAATGACAGAAGGGCCAAAACTTTGAACATCTAGCAGATCCAAATCCACAAGAAGGGGTCCCACACATCATCCACCTTGAAGCAAGATTTCTGCAGCAATTACCACGGGAGGCTAGAGCCAAGATGAGGGTCTGTTGGGTCGTTTTCTCTGAAATGGTTGGCCCAGCCCTGAACCTCAGACACCTGTTTATACTCTATTTCTAAGGTTTTATGGAATGTGTGCTCTCCCCAGTCTAGGGGCCCTGCCGTGGATCTATTTGTATACACATATCATTGGCTCTGGAAATAACCCCAGCACATAAATGCCATTATTTCCCACTGAGTTGGTGTGATCCATATTTACTACCCAAACATGCCTCCAAAACGGTGACGGCACCTTCTACAGCAGCAACAGTGGGGGCAGTGGTGGTGGTGGCAGCAACAAACAACAAGGACAGACAGATTGGTGACAGCAACAAACCGGAACCACAAATCCTTAAAGGCTCTGTGAGGTAGAAAGCACAAAGTACAGCCATAACAAGATGGCAGTCTGCTTTCCCCAAGTGGAGAGAAAATTGAATTACAAATTCCTGGCTCTAAATTAAACACAGACTCGAGGCAACATGTGGGGAACAGACGTATAGACACCTCTGGCACTCAGGCAAGGAAATCAGAATGTGAGAGCTGGAAGAGATTTGAAAGATTTTGTGCAAACACATAGCTTGACAAATAGGGAAACTGAGGCACAGAAAGACATGACTTGTTCTAAGTCAAACGACTCACAAGCCATAAAGGTAAGACAAGTTTTCTTGTTTGCAAGTCCAACACTCCTTTCACTCACTACATTACATTGCCCTCAACTAAGGTAAAGTTCAGGAGTAGAGAGAGGGAAATTAGAAAAAAATGTTATTAAAAATAGCTAGCATTTATATAGAGCCCTAAGGTTTGCAAAACACTTGACAAGTATTATCTTATTTGATCCTCACAACAACCATGAGAAATAGGTGATACTATTATCCTCAGCTTACAGATGAGGAAACTGAGGCAAATAGAATTAGGTGACTTGCCTGGGTCTTACCTCACTTAAAGTGAGAACCAGAACAGGTCTTAGACTAAAAGGGCCAGAGTTTCCCATTGCATCTTGGACCATCTCCAGTCATCCTGATTGATATATGGTCACTGGATCCAGATGACTCTGGAGGAAAAGGTGAGGCTGGTGACCTGGCACTCCATCACTCAAATCAAAGTCAACTGCAAGTTATGGCATCATTTCCCTGATATCATGGTCCTCTTCAAAAATAAGGGACAAAGACATCAAGAGGTAGTAAATGTCAGGGGCAGGATTGAAACTCAGGTCCTCCCGACTCCAAATCCAGTCACCTGTCTGTGGTCTATGTCTATGCCTGTGCCACATAGCTGCCTCAAGGGGAAAGAAATGATATATATTTTCTCAAGTGCCTTAAAGGGTCTTTTATAAAGCACATTTCAGAGGGAGAGAGAGCCTTTATTAACCACTTCCTATATGCCAGTCAATATAATAAACAGGAAGGAATACAAATACATGTAAAAAAGATAGTCCCTACCCTCAAGAAACTTACATTCTAATGAGAGAAGACAACAATAAAGGAGATGGAAACAGAAAAAGGAGATTACCTGCAAGGTGGTTAATCCAGAGAAGAAAAGTGAGGAGCAGAGCCAGGAATGACTGACCATAGGCTAGGCACCTAACAGAGAGAGGGTTCTGGGCTAGATGCTCACCTTTCAGAAAAGTGGGTCACAGGGTAGGTTCAGAAGGCTGGTCTCTATATTAAGGAGTGCCTGAAAAGCATTAGCTCTCAAAGTATCTGCAGTAGCTAAAGATAAGATGGAGTGCATTACTATCCAAATAATTTCTTCTCCCCTTGCCATTAAAAATATATCCTATGAAATTATTTATTTTTACATTAATCATTTCTATGACCAAGAAAAAAAATTAAGCAAAAATGCCTTATGACCCTATCTAATCAAGTATACAACATTCTACCATGATGAAATGTTGTCCTTCTGCCAAGACAAGGAACATATGTTTCATTTATCTCTTCTCTAGAACTATTATAATTTTCAATTATTTTCAGATTTCAGCATCCTTTTCAATGACTTCTTCATTTACCCTCCAGTAGTCATAATATGTATTATTCTTTTGGTTCTGCTTACTTTACTTGGCATCAGTTCATACAGATCTTCCAGTATTTCTCTGAGTTGCTCAAAGGGATTCCATTTCCTTGACTAGACCATGAGCTACCTCGAGACCAGGAGTCATGGCTTCTATTTCTTTGCATCTAATATATTTATTTTTGCATAATAAGCACCTAGCACCTTTGTTAGTGCTGCTAGTTTTACTTCTCAGGCTACTCTTTCTTTTTTTCCCAAGAAGGGAAAAATGATCCTGGCTTCCCTTTTTATAGAACGAGCTCTGTTTTTTGAGTTATAACTTCCGTAAAGAATCACCTCCATTGGTCTTTTCTCACTGTCTATCTTCCCCATCTGCTGTGGGTAAGTAAGCATCTCCTGTGTTTTCTATCAAACCATATTTTGGGGAAATATCTTTCTCCTTTCATTTCCTGATTCATGTAAAAAGTTTATACTTTGATTCCTTTAGCTTCCTTTAGATTTAGGTTTTTCTCTTCCTATCCCTAATGAGTAAGTAGCCTTGTGATTTTTTTCCCCTTCTGTGTTTATAAATTTTCAAATATTCCCTTTCCCATAGGTCTTTAAGCCAGAACCATGTTGACAACACTGAAAAGATTTTTATTTTTTTCTTGCCTTCTTCTAATATATGAATGTGGACAATGAGAATATGCATGTCAACGATGTCAAGACAAAAGAATCAATTTCTAAACCCTGCCTGAGGTAGCATGGTGGTGGAAAGAGAATGGAATTTAGAGGAGAAATTTTGGTTTCAAGTCCCAGCTATGCTACTCATGAAGTAATAAGTGACCCTGGACAAGTCACTTAACCTTTCTGAGACCCAACTTCCTCATCTACTGAACAAAATAGAAATAAAATAAGCGCACTATATAATACACTGTGCTACCATGAGAATCCAATGAGATAAAAAATACAAACCATAAAGCAAAACATTAATGTCAGATGTTACTATCAGATGTTCAGTATTGGTGATAGTATAATAATTGACAGTGGGACTTTGGGGAGACCCCTAAAATTTCAAATCAACAAATATTACAAAAGGCACTAGAGATGGGCTCTGCCACCTTGATGTTTCAGACTTGTCTTCATTCAAGGCTCAGCTTTAATTCCTTCATTAGAAAGCCTCCCTAGATTCCTTCTAGCTACAAGTCCATTCTCAAATATAGCTGAATGATTTTGTCTAATTGTGCCTTCATCCCTATCATACCTTATCTCATATCAAATGTCACTGAATCAGAACTGGAAGGGATCTAAAAGATCATCTAGTTTAACCTGCTTTAAACAGTTATCAGACATACAATGTCTCTCACAAATAAATGGAGAATGGGTAATGTTGATTACATTAAATTAAAAAGGTTTTGTACAAATAAAACCAATATAACCAAAATTAGAAGAAAAAAAACAATAGAAAACCAGGGGGAAATTATAGAGTTTCTCAAATAAAAGTATTATATATCAAATATATAGAGAGAACTTTGTCAAATATATAAGAATATGAGTCATTCCCCAATTGAGAAGTGGACAAAGGATATGAACAAGTAACTATCTAGTTGGTTCTTAAAGACATTCAGTAGCAGAAAATGCATTACCTGCTGAGGAAGATCATTCCATTTTTGGATGTTTCTAATTGTTAAGAAAGTTTTTCCTTACATTAAACCCAAATTCATCTTTCTATAACTTCTGCCCATTACTTCTACTTCTTCTTTCTAAGTACTGGGGTCAGGATGACCTGAATGCAAATACAGCATCAGATACTGTAGTGCCAAGCACGAGCAGCTTCCCAGAGGACTGCTGCTGTGAACAACCTTCGAGGTTCTAATTACAAGCATAGTGAACTCTCCATTTATTCAGTAACAAATTAAGGCAAAACATTCACATAAAATCAAAATACAGCATTCACCATTTCACAACTCAACAACTTAACATGGATATGTCCACATAGTTTTCATCAAAGCGGTCACATAGTTTGAAACAAAGTACATTCATTTAGTAACTCAATTACTAAGTCCTCAATTCAATCACAAAGTACAAAGATTAAAGTTCTCTTTTTAAAAAGGTGCGTTCATTTAGTCAATCACAAAGTATAAAGGCCATTCACCCCTAGGTCACAACTAGGTTACAATATCATCAGTCAGCATTAAGTACCAAAGGAGAGGTCTTTTCATCTTGACCCAAGGCAGATTCTCAGCTTCCATAGTTCCCCTTCCTACAGTTTCTGTTCCTAGGAAGACAAAGCTTAACAAAGCCACAATAACATTCATAACATTGCCAGCGCCAACATCCTCATCAATTCACTTTCTGTCTATGAAATCAACTTAGACCCAACAACAAGGTCTGAGGCCTCTATCAACAAATGAATCTGACAAAGTAACATCAAAACAGACAGACAAAATACTGGCACTACAGTCATGCCTCCTCAGTTCTCAGCAGCTCTGGGTAGCCCTCAGAAGTCCTGGACAGCTCTGGCTGGCAGTTCTCTCTCTTTCTCAGCAACTCTGGCTCCCGACAGTTCTCTCTCTCTCAGCATTCTCATTCCCAACAGTTCTTTCTCTCTCTCTGCCTCCATGATGCTGCTCCCAGAAGTTCTTCTGCTCTCTCTCAGCTTGGGCTTTTCCCTATACATGGCGCCAGCTCCTCCCTTCAGCCCCCTCTCATCATGTCAACAAGTCCATCGACTGTGGGATTCACAAGCTCTGGGTCTTAACACTTAATCTAAAACCAAGTGCTAAGAACCTGTTAGTTCACTACAAGGGGATCTTCAAATTCTATTACCATTATAGATACTTACTAGTTATGTGACTCTAGGTAAGTCACTTAACCCTGTTTGCCTCAATTTCCTCATTTGTAAAATGAGGTGGAGAAGAAAATGGCAAACCACTCTTGTATCTTTGCCAAGAAAAACTCAAATGGGGTCATGAAGAGTCAGACACAACTGAAATGACTGAAATATACATGCACATGCGCACACACACACAACACACATATATATGTATTACATACAGGTAATGCATATAATAGCATTTCACTGTATATGTATATATAGCAAAACGCTATTTTTATATGCATATATACTATTAGCACTTTGTACAAAACTATACATAAGTTTATGTGTAGTTTTTACATCCAATATTTATACATCCAATTTGATCCTCACAAAGATGCTGCAAGATAGGGGCTACTATTGTGCCCATTTTAAAGATGAGGATCTTGAGACTGAGAATTTAAGTGAACTGTCTAAGGTCATACTGCTAATAAATGTCTGATGTAGAACAAATGGAGGTCTTCCTGAATCCAACTTCAACCTTCTATCCATTGTGAAAACTAACTCTCTATGACAACAACAAAGGCATGAAACATTTTGTCAAATGCTTACCTACAATATTACCCTGATCTGCCAGGCTAGGAATCCCAGTCAAAAACAAAAAAAAGAAAAATAAATAAATGAAATAATTTATTGTGAAATAAACAAATGAAATAAATTCTATGTACCCTTTTCTCAATGTTCATGAACAATTCATCCCTCCATCAGTGCAGATAGCAACTTATCTATGACTTAGTACACAATTCTTCAGGAGTTGTATGAAGCACACAAGTGGTGTGATTTGCCTAAAATCACACATCTAGTCCACACCAGAGACAAGATTTGAAGCCAGGACATTTTCCTTAATTTCCAAACTTGGCACCCTTTCCACTATGACACTACCTTATTATGCCTTAAATACTATAAGCCTTAATATGTGGTTATGGAAGTGAACATTAATTAGCCAACAGTAACTCAAGATTTTATTCAGTGTGAGGACAAATGGAAGAATTCTCTGCCTTACTGACAAGAAAATATTCTTCAATAAAAAATCATCAGGAAAGATACAATCTCAAAACTAAAATTAAAGGAGCAAGGTATTCTCTTTCATTTCTTTTTTTTAAAACATATGTATGGAAGATACAGTGTTCCCAGAACATAAATATGGAGGCAGAGAGAAATAAGCATAGTAGCTATAAGAAAAGGATGGTTTCAGAAAAACCTGGGAAGACTTATATGAACTGATACAGAGTGAAGTGAGCAAAACTCAGACAATATCATATACATTAACAGCAAAATTGCGAGGATGATCAACTGTGAAAGGCTTAGCTACTCAGATCAAAACAATGATCCAAGACAATTCCAAAGGACCTGGGATAAAAAATGCTATCCACCTCCAGGGAGAGAACTGATGAACTCTGAGTACAGATTGAAGCACTTTTTAAACTTTATTTTTCGTGTGTGTGTGTGTGCGCACGCACGCTTCTTGTGCAACATGGCTAATATGGAAATATGTTTTGCATGACTTCACATGTATAATTGATATCACATTATCTGCTTTCTGAGAGAGTGGGGAAGAGGGAGAAGGAAGGGAGAGAATTTGAAACTCAATTTTTAAAAGAATAAATGTTTAATTTTTTTTATTTAATTGGGAAATATATGAAATTTTAAAAAATTTTTTTTAAAAAAAACAAGTATAGTAGATCTTTCCCTAAAGGATCTTAGAGATGAACTGGAGAAAAGACATATATATATGGAGGGAGAGAGAGAGAGATACAATGGAATTTAAATAATGGTTCAAAAATTAAGCAATGATAGCAGACATCAATGGGAGCTAGCTGTTATGGCTCCTTCCTTTTGTACAGTCCACAAACTAAGAATGTTTTTCTCGGTGTTGGGCCAGAGCGTCACCCTTGGGACATGGTGACTGCCCACTGGATAGAGAACTGACCTAGGAATCAAGAAGATCCAGGTTCAAATCCTGCCTCTGACATATACAAGCTGTGTGACCATAGGTAAATCCTTTAACTTCTGTGTCCACAAGGAACTTTTTGAGGTTTAGGAGTCTCCACACAGAAAATTCTCTATATTAATGAAATTACAGGTAACCAAGAAAAAAAAATCAGACAACAAAACCAAAGACGTAAAAACCACATGCTGAATGAGTGATATACTAGTTGAGAGCAAGTGCTACTCTATTTCCAGAGAGCAGTGTCGAGTGGTATAGCCAAGAAAAAGGCAGCATGGTTTTGTGGGAAGAGCAAATCCCTGGAGTTTAAATCCTGACTTCAAGGCAAAGCACTTCAATTATCCCTAAAGCTGATTGTCCTCATTACAAAATGGGTATGATTAGAGGGTTGTTGTGAAAAAAGTACTTTGTATACTATAAAGTCCTATTTTTGGTAGTGGTGGTGGTAGTGTGAGAAACATGCTTGTGGGGATCACAGGACTTCCCAGGCAGGGTCAGGGAGTTAGCCAGGACAAGTTTCTGCTGTCCATTGCTTCCCTGGGAGCCCTTAGGAAGATCCACACGATATACCCCTTAACATGGCAAACCCCTTCTCACTATAAAAAGTCATAAAGAGAGTGTGCAGAAGAAGCAGATGTAGTGTTCACTCACAAGGAACACACCCTCATGGATACAGAAGCAGGAGTGAGGTTATACAGTTCAGTATTTCCTGGTAGACTTAGGGTTAGTAAAATTCCTCAAATTCCTCACTTTATTTCCTTACATTCCCTCTTTATATGCAGATCACATAGGGGTTGTAGTAAGGATACTTGAGATCTGACTGGGCTGACCTCTAGTCCAAGCTATTTGCCACACCCCCATCTTTCTAGTTCCCTCTGGTCATTGTCGTAGCTCCTGGAAGGCCACTGGCTTAGTAAAATAAGATAAGCCAGCTTCCTTACTGCTACTGATTATTTTCCAATAACTGTTGTGGGAGCAAAACAAGATACCACAATACCCCCTCTTACAGCGGTCTTTTGTTCTCAAAGAGGACCAATGACATCAGGAGGGCGTGAATTAGGACTGAGTGAGGTAGAGCTGCATTAACTATCTTTACCATTTTATCTTGGAGTAGAAGTAGCTACCCTCTGGGGACCCAACCTGTAAAGTCTTCCAATTGAAAGGGAAGGACAAACATCCTTGGACAGGAGAGTTGAGCTACCCCTTGACAGTCTGTGAAGAAGTGGCACAATGGCTATAACGCTGGACCTAGTTAGGATATTGTTGTTATTCAGTCGTTTTCAGTCACATCCCACTCTTAGACCTGAGTTCAAATCCAGCCTCTGACATTTACCAGACACATGACTTAACCTCTGTCTGCCTATGTTTCCTCTTTAAAAAAATGTTAGTACTTGCCTCTCAGGATTATTGTGAGGGTAAAATGAAATAGTATTTGTAAAGCATTTTGCAAACTTGAAAGCACTAGATTACATGCTAGCTATTATTGTTATTTGGGCAGCAAGGTGACCCAGTGGATAGAGCACTCATCTTCACGAATTCAAATCTGGCATCTGATACTTACTAGCTGTGTGACCCTGAGCAAGTCACTTAATCCTGCTTGCCTCAGTTTCCTCATATGCAAAATGAGCTGGAGAAGAAAATGGCAAACCACCCTCAGTATCTCTGCCAAGAAAACCCCAAATGGGATTGGACACAACTGAAACGACAGAATATGGTTGGTTTGTAATTAGTAATTGAGCCAAATGGGTGCATTACATTTCATGCAAAATCAAAGTGAATAAAGGTCTAAAGGTAGAAATTAATATGGTTTGGTTTTTGGAGGGGGAGGAGAAGTGGAAGGAAGCAGAAATAGGCCAACATATTGATGCTAACTGTTTCATATAAAGAAGAGGCAAATAACAATGGAGAATATTTTGGGAGGGGTATTTCCATTGAACATTAGCCAGGCTAATGATGAACATTAGACAAACATTATCCATAATAGGTACAAGGTATCTGATAGCAAAAGGATGCCTTACATCTGCCATTCATTCATTTATACAATGCTTTTTAAGCCTCTAATATGTGTACTGGAGGAAAAACAAAGACAAACAATAGATGTCTTGTCCTCTAGCCTCTATGCATGCATCTATGCAACAAGAAAGACTAGCATATAAGAACACTTGACTCAAAATGACCAAGTGAAATACCTAGCCTGAGTATCTTGATCCCTGCTTTACAGATAGGGAAACTGAGGTTCAACGATGGTTATGCAGCTCTTAATAGCCACAAGTCAAGCCCAATTCTTCTGCCTTCAAGATCACAGCTTTTCCTATTACATCACACTGTCTCTCACACAGATATTTTGTGGGCACATGTAAGCATAGATGGACACAGGAAAGGCAGCATGGTATGATGGAAAGGACAGTGGATTCTGAGTCAGAAGTTGTTGTTTGGTCATTTCAGTCACATCTGACTCACCATGACCCCATTTAGAGTTTTCTTGGCAAAGATACCAAAATGGTTTGCCATTTCCTTCTACAGCTCGTTTTATAGATGAGGAAACTGAGGCAAACAGAGTTAAGTGACTTGCTCAGGGTCACACAGCTAGGAACTGTCTAAGGCTGGATTTGAACTGAGGTCTTTCTGACTCCAAATCCTGTACTCTACCCTCTGTACCACCTAGCTGACCTCAACCTGCCCATATTTTAATGAATAATGTAATTGTTATTGCTCAGTCATGCTCAATTTGTGACCTCCTTAGAAGTTTTCTAGGCAAAGATACTGAAGTTTTTGCCATTTCCTTCTACAGCTCATTTTATAGATGAGGAAACTAGGGTAAATAGGGTTAAGTGACTTGTCCAAGGGTCACACAGCTAGTAAGTGTCTGAGGCTGGATTTGAACTCAGGTCTTCCTGACTCCACTGTATCACCTAGCTGCCCTTGAGTAAGAAGATCCAATCTCACATCGAGCTCTGCCTGTTAATGTCCCAGTATGACATTCAACAAGTCACAAATGTCCCTGGGCCTCAGTTTCTTTGAGCTATGAATAAGGAGGCTGAACCAGATGACCTCTAAGGGCCCTTCCAGCTCCAGAACTATGATACGAGGACCTTTGAGCCTCAGTTTCCTCATTTGTCAGATGAGGAAGGTAGAACTCTAAGTTCTCTAAGGCAGCTTCCTATTCTAAATCTTCAGTCCTGTGTGTGAGAGGGCTGATACATCCCTCCCCAGTGTGTCTGGAGTTCTGCTGAGTGCTCTGGGGCATACCCCAGCTTCCTTCCTCTTGCGAAGGACCCTGCCTTCCACCACACAGCCCACAGCCCTCCCTGCCTGGCCAGAGGCCAAAAAGGCCTGCTGTTCTTCCATGCCAAGGAGGAGATGCTTGACCTCTGTGGGAAGGTCAGCCATTTATAATGGGAAAGAAGAGAGCATCATCGTAACCCACAGCAGACAAAGTGTGAAATATACATTTTTCTCTTTCATTTTTACACCATTTTTATGAGGCCTCTGTGCAGATGCAGTGAGCAAAGCCCTTGGCTCAGGCCCTGCGGGGTTGGCAGATTTATTACCGAATAAATAAAAAAATGAAAACAGCTCAGCTGTCTGGCCAGGTAGAAGGGGATTATCTCTACTTGGAAGAAGCCAGACAAAAGAATGACTTGCTCAGGAGGAGAGAAGGACCCCCTGCCATGCCACAAAACCAAACGTCCTACAATGTAGCTGAAATTGGCTACTAATTCTTTAAAGATTTCTTACTCCCATCTCCAGCCCAGTTAGGTCTGGATCTCTTGTTTTTGTAGCAATTTAGATGCCTCTTTCCCAATGATGAAATTACTGAGGTAATGCCATGTAGTAACTCTTCCCAGTAGCCCTAGAGAAAAACAGTGTCCTAGCCATGCTCTGCATGGGAGAACATGGGACCCAGAGGAAATCCTTAAGAATCCTCTGAGAGGCAAGATGGCAGAATGAGGGACAGCACTTGGCCTTCAGGAGACCCCACTACACATCCTGGCTCTGCCGTATCAACTACGCTACCATGAGAAAGTCTTTCCTAACCTCAGTTCTCTAATCTGTAAAATGGGGTGATGGTAATTGTGCCTCTACTAAATTTTTCACATGCTTGCCATAAGGACCATGCTTAGAGACCTCAAAAGGCTATAGAAATGCAAGTCAGTTATTACTTTCTCCTTCCCCCTCTGTGCTCTAGCCAGGGCTTATCATGAGATCGAATATCTAAAGGTAATTAAAGAAAAAATAAGGATAAAGGGGTTAAGGGAACTCAACTCCAGATAGGAAGTGAGGAATTCTAATTTCTCTTTCCTGGTTTCATCTCTTCATTCCTAACCCCATTAGCTGATCTCTGCTCTAACTATAAGCAGAGCACACCTGTAACTCCATCAGGATCACAGATTTAAAGTTGGAAAGGACCGCAGAGGTCAGCTAGTCCAGGGCTGGGAATCCTGTGGCCTTGAGGTCACATGTGGCCTTCTGGGTCCTTGGGTGTAGCCTTTTGACTGAGTTCAGTTTTACAGAAGTTTTACAGAACAAATCATTTTATTAAGGGGATCTGTTATGTGAAGTTTGGATTCAGTCAAAGGGTCACACCTGAGGACCTAGTAGGCCATACATAGCCCTAAGGCCACAGGCTCCCCACCCCACTAGTCTAACCTCTTTTTTCATTATGGAGCTAGGGAAACTGAGGCACAGAGAGGTAGCACCATTTGCCCAGGGTCACAAAGTAGCCCATGCGGGATTCAAACCCAGGTAGTCCAGTTCCAAGACCAGCATGCTCTCCACTGAGCTAGACTGTCTGTCTAGGGCTCCCACTTTCCAGCTAGCTGATGTTACTTCTTGAACAGATGTAGAACTATAATATTTATCCTACAGGATGCTAATAGGACAGAGGAGTTAAAAATAAGAATAATGATGTGTAGGTAGCATTTTAAGGTTGTTCAAAGTGCTTTATAGTACATAAATTATCTCATTTTAACCTCATAAAAACCCTATGAGATAGTTATTATCCTCCCCATTTTTCAGATGAAAACAGACTTTTAGGAGGGGCCTTAGAGATTAGTGGGAAGTACCATTCCCTAACTCCATTTTACAGATCAGGAAACTGACACCTAGAAAGGAAGTAATTTGCTCAAGGTTAGTAGGAAATGTGAGACTCAAACCCATTCCCTCTGACTCCAAATCCAGTGTTGTTCAGCCATGCTGCCATGATTTCTTAGTGACTTCCTAACTCTGAGCTACTTGGCACACATCTGACCATAACCACCAAAGAGAGCCATTACCACAACTCTCCAGCCTTGGAGGTGAGCCTCAGCCTAGCCCCAGCCCCTAGTCTGACTAACTCAAACTTATACCTAACCACATAGCCCTGGGCAACATCCCTGTTCTAGTACTGATCCCCCACAGCCCACCCCTCACTGAAGAGTTAATAGGTTCCTCCTCTTGGAGAAGAAATAGGCTCACAGCAGACCAGCTCTCAATCCTCATCTCTCTCCCCATATCACTTAACTCCAACATTGAAGAGGGGAGGGGAGAAGATGAAGGAGGAGAGATAAATTGGTTAGTGTTAGAAAAGTGCCATGGAGAGGAAAAAAGGCCAAGTACTTCCCATCCAGACTAAGAAGGCAATTTTAATTGAAAAACGAAATCGCAGATTACATGCAAATCTTTGTTGGCAAATTTCAATTACCACCAAATGAAATGCATAGCTAAGCTAAGCATCTTCGGGACACTTCATTTAATGTTTTCCCAGGATGGGTCCACAGCAATCAGAAACAGCTCGGCAGGCATCCTTCTGCAAAACGGGCCCCTGGCAGAAGAATTCCAGGGGGCCCCAGACCCGAGCTGCCAGACACCCCCTGGCCTAATCACAGAACAGTTAACCCAGGATTAGAAAGGGCCATTTAGGCCAGGCAAACACAAAACTCTCTATTTGATTCTTGTGGCTGCCAGTGGAGCCTCCATGGGGGGAGGGCAGGGAGGTTTTATGAGTGTTGATGCTTATTCACAAGCCTGGTTTACCTCTTCAGTACCATGCTGCACAAAAGATGGGCCCTCAGCCAGGCAAAAAATATGTAGGACTGGAGGAACTGGAAGGGAATTTAGAGGGTGCCTGGTCCACTTTCTTCGTAATACAAAAGCAGAAACCAAAGCCTAAAACTGAGGCCCCAGACCTCAGTTTCCCTTTCTGTAAAATGTAAGGTAACATCTAAGGCTCTTGATCTTATAGAGTGCTTTGTCCAAGATTATAAAGCTAGTTAGTAGCAGAGTTAAAACTAGAAAGCAGATCTCCTGAAGCCCCCCTGTTCAGGCTAGCACTTGCTTACAACCACTTTTTCACATTTCTGGCCCCTTTCCCTTTTATTTTTTTTAAATCCAAAAAGACAGTGGCCATATCCTACCAGGGATACATCTGTAGGCCTGTTATCTCAGCAGATGATTTCTTACTGCTGTGAGAGACCTGGTTTAACAGAAAAAACCCTAGACTGGGAGCTAGGAGACCTGGATTCTGCTATTAAGTAACTGTATGACCTCAGTCAAGTCATTTTTCTTCTCAAGGCCTCAGTGATGCTCTCCTTTGTTGTATGAGGGAATCTGACCTCTAAGGTCCCTGATGGCTCTGACATACTAGGACACAGTGACCCACAAGGATTATATTTCTATTGTTAGCACATATTCCTTGCCGTTCCTCACATACAGTGTTCCACCTTCCATAGGGCTGTCTTTGTACTGGCTGTCCACTCTGTCTGGCATGCTCTCCCTCCTCACCTCCACCTCTTATAATACCTGACTTCAGGGCAGTTAGGTGGCCCAGTGAATAGAGCACCGGCCCTGGAGTCAGGAGGACCTGAGCTCGGTCTGGACTCAGATACTTAACACAAAACTAGCCATGTGATCTTGGGCAAGTCACTGTTCCCCAATTACCCTACCTTTCCCCACCCAAAAAGCAAAAAAAAAAAAAAAAAACCTGACTCCCTTCAGGATTCAGTTTGAAATTCACCTTCTGTCTTTTCTGGTCCTCCTAGTTAAGACTACCTTCCATCTGAGAGATAGCTAGAGATGTGCACATATATGTATATACACATATGTGTATATATGCATATATTTATATGTACATATATGGAAGATATATATGTACATGTGTGAATATATATGTGTGCATATGATATTGTGTGTGTATGTCTAAAATGTCCCATTAGAATGTAAGCTCCTCGAGGGCAGGGACTGTTATTGATTTTTCTATTTTTTTTATTGAGGGAGGGGATTTTCTTTTTTGCTTTTTTATTTGTGCACAGTATATAGTAAGCACTTAAGAAATGCTTATTGATTAATTGGTCTAAACAATAGCAATAATAATAAGAGTTGGCAAATGGACTAATCTTGGAGTTAGGAAGGCCTAGGTTCAAGTCCCGCTTTTCAAACACACTGGTTTGGTGAACATGCTAAAAGAAATCCCTTTCAGTGCCACAGAGGCAACTTTCTAGGATTATGAACTACAGAGGAGCTGCAAATCTCTATCAGGTTAGGAGAATTTCCACCCCTACAGTTCCAAACCCCCATGAAATCACAGGTCTTGACAAAAGAAATATGGAGGCCTTTTCAGTTACAAATTGCTTTACATCTGTTATATAATTTGATCTTCACATTATCCACGGGCAGTTAAGTGATAAATTTTCCCCCATTTTATAGTTGGGGAAACAGAAGCTCAGAGAGGTTAATTAACTTGCCCAAGGTTGTACAGCTATTAAGGGGCAGGGCTAGGATTTGATCCCAGATCTTCTGCTTCCATACCCAGTGGTTTTTCCACTACACCCATTGCATGAGTAATTGGCATGGGACACTACTGCTCCTTACCATTTTCAAAGTATAAGATCTCCCAAATGTTTAAGGAGGTATAAAAGATTGGACAGAAATCCTGCCTGAGCAGGACATCCCCAGAGAGGCAGTCAGAACTAAACAGCTAATCACAGCCCTCCCATCCCAAGCTCCTGGGCCTGGCACTCATCCTCACCAGGGAGAAGAAAGAACAGGCCCAGGCTGGCGGAGCAAAGAGTCTCACCTCCAACTGGGGCCTGGGGGCTGCCCAGCTGTGGCTGTCTCTCACTCTTGACTCCACCTCTGCAAAGCACGTGGCTTCTCCAGGCCTTATCTGCCAGATGGTTCCCAGTGGGGATGATTTATTAGGTGCCGAAAGCACGCTGATAAATTTTACTGTGAGTCCCCGGCAGAAGACTGGGGGTAGCAACAGCCCAGTGCAGGCAGCTCTAATAGAAAGTGCCGGCACCAAAGAGCAAGGCATTATTTATGACTGTCTCTAATGCCAAGCGGGTGAATTCATCAATCGCTTCTGCTCCTAAGCATGCTGGGACAGCAATGTGGGGGTGGGAGAGAGAGAAGGAGGGAGGAGGGAGGTAGGGAACAACAGGACAGGTGGGGGATAGATAGGGCTTCTCTGGGGATCTGCCAGAAAGGAATGGGTACATGTTTTCCCTCCATGTAATCCAGTTCTCTTTCTTGACCACTGGGAGAAAAAGGAAAGAAAGAGAGAAGGAAAGAGAGAAAGAGAGAGAGAAAGAGGAAAGAAAGAAAGAAAGAAAGAAAGAAAGAAAGAAAGAAAGAAAGAAAGAAAGAAAGAAAGAAAGAAAGAAAGAAAGAAAGAAAGAAAGAAAGAAAGGAAGGAAGGAAGGAAGGAAGGAAGGAAGGAAGGAAGGAAGGAAGGAAGAAAGAGAGAGAGAGGAGAGAAGGAAAGAGAGAGAGAGAGAGGAGAGAAGGAAAGAAGGAAGGGAGAATAAAAATTGAGGGAAAGAGAAAAAGGAAGGAGAAAGAAAAAAAGGAAGGAAGTGAAAGAAGGAAAGGAAGGGAAGGAAGAAAAAAATCCCTGTCTTCCAAACACATCCTGTGCTCTTCTGTCTCCATACCTTTTCTCACACCCTATAAAATACCCTCCCTTCCCATCTCAGCTTGTTGTTGGGTTGCCTTGACAGGTAGTGAGTTCCATATCATTTGAAGTCTTCGAGCAAGACTGAATGACTGTATGTCTGGTACACTGTGAAAGTGTCTCATCAAGTATGCATTGGAACTAGATTATCACTGTGGTACATTCCACCTCTGAATTTCTATGACTTTTATTCTATGAATTTCTACTCAAACTTTAAAGTCTAATACAAATGCCTTTCTTCCAGACTTTGTTTTATATATCTATAATGCAGTGTAATGGAGTATTGTGAATTGTCTGTAATTCTTATCCTAATAATAGACTGAAAGCTCTATGAAGACAGGTACAGTATATTATTTAAACTTTGTATTACCCCTAATGCCAAGAACCGTGCTTGGAACACAGTAGCTGCTAAATAAATATCTGTTATATGTGTTGACTCCCTTGTCCTTCCTAGCCCCTCCCTTAATTCTGCACTGCCTCCCTGTTGTCAACAAGCCCCCAGCACACAGCAGAGGGGAATGCATATAACAGGAGTTTACTTGTAGGAACCTGGCAAAAACTGACCATACTTTCATCTGTCCCATGGCACATCTGTCTCTCCCTCCCAATCCACTCTCCCACCTACCTCCTGCCTGGTCAGTATATTGAGCAAAATACAAAACGACATTCCTATGTCAGTTCAAGCAAGGGACCCTTCTTAAACAAGGGCTACCTAGCTTTGACCCTCCACTGGACAAACAACTAAATCTGCCTAAAAGCTAACTAACCACTGTTAGCACTATGAGTTAAGTTCTATGTGTCTGATGGGAAGGGAATTACTCTCTAGAAAGTCCAAGAGCACTTCCCTTTGAGGAAAATGCAATCCAAGGGGTAGCATTATCGGAGTATGTAGGAAGCAGGCAATGCCATGGGGATTCACCAACAACAGCCCCAGGTTTGGTCTTTCCTACAGAAGAGTTCAATACACATGGCAGTAAGATTGGTTGGAGGACTTTAGGATCCTGGGGAAAAGTAAGTCTCAGTAGAAAGGGGGAAAAATTGCATCAATTGTTTATGAGCTATAGTGAGTTCTTTATGAGTTTTCTGTATTGTTTATGGGCTTATACGGATCTTTTGCATTTTCTTCAAGGTGGAATAAAAACTGTCCTGTATTCAATAAATGCATTGTTATCTTGAGTGCTTGTATGGGAATCTGGGGAATACTTTAACCACGTCTGGGTAGACTTAGATAGACATTAGCTATATTTTGAGGACTTCCCAGGGTAAACTCTGGGAGGAGGTATAATGAGTCAGAGTTGTGGTGTTTTCTTGAAGTACACTCCCAAGGTACACTTGAAGTACACTCCCAAGATTAGCCAATGTTAGTCCAGAGGTCTGGGTGCTGAGTTCTATATTTGAAGTGCTTCCAATTCTATGTTCTAGACTCCAAGATTTCTTTCTGTGTTCTAAGATCTTTGCAGAACTCACAATTTGTGGGTCTATGATTCTAAGGGATTCACAGATTGTAGTAGAGATCATTTACACTTATAAGAAGTGTGATCAGAGTTCCCAAATTCTTGTACCTACTGATTTCACTGATATCTCTACTGACACCCTCTTGCAATGCCTCAACTATGAAGAGAGATAAGCCTGGGTTCTTGAAGTCTTTGCTATAGGTCAAGCTCTGATCAGTCCTCTCAAACTGGAAAGAAAGGCTTTGAGTTCTAACTCAGACCATTGCTATGTATCTCTTATCAGAGGATTAGCCATGCTAAGCCAGGAGAAGCTCATTACCAGAAGGCTGACCTCTCCTAGCCAAAAACATTTCTAACTAGAAGTTAAAGAGTTATAAAAGGGTAGTTAGTTGGCACAGTAACTAGAGCACCAGGCCTGGAGTCAGGAAGACCTGAGTCTCAGACTTTTACTAGCTCTCTGACCCTGGACAAGTCACTTAACCTTCCTTGCCTCAGTTTCCTCATCTGTATAATTAGCTAGAGGAGAAAATGACAAATCACTGCAGTATCTCTGTCAAAAAAAAAAAACCCAAATGGGGTCACAAACAGTCAGAAATGACTGAAACCACAGAGTAACCACCATTAAAAAAAAAGAGAGAAAAAGGTTATAATCCACATCACAGATTGATGAATGTTGGCATGAGAAAGTACCTCCCAGATCATCTAATCTAACTTCCTCATTTTGCTAACAAGAAACTTGAGCACCCAAAGGGGGAGGTGATTTGCCCAAGGTAACACAGCCAGCAAGCAGAGCCAGGATTTGAACTTAGGTTTTCTAATTCCATGTGCAATACCCTTTCTGCTATATTATCTTCTTCTCCTGCACTGGTGATAGGACTGGCCACACAGGCAAAATCGTGAAACCTTGAGAGTAAATGCCTTCAGGTACCTTCATGTCTATAAGTTAGCCAATATGGTATGGTATAAAGAGTTCAAGGTTAGGAATCAGGAAATTTGGACTCTAGTCATCATCACCATCAATGAAGCGCCTACTGTATGCAAGTATACACCCTGTGGGTGTAGATGGTACAAAACATTCCTTAATAATATTAGCTAACATTCATAAATCACTTTAAAGTTTGCAAAGTAATATGTATGTATTGTGTGCATATGTATGTATATGTATGTACATATTCATACATATATACATACTTATCTGTTCCCTAAAGCAAACCTGTCAGGTATGTCCTATTTTTATCCGCTTTTTGCAAATGAAGACCCAAGGTTGAGTGTCTTGACTTGGGTCATGAAGCTAGTGAACACCTGAGGCAGGATTCAGACTCACATCTTCCTGGCTCTGGCACTTAATCCATCATGCCGCCTAACAGAGGACAAAAAGTCTACAATTCATCCTGCCGCAAATACACAGTGTCCACGGGCAGAGTGGGCTCACCCTTTGAGAATGGAAGTGAGGCACAAAGAGTCCAGAGAAGGGCCTCTGAGTCCTGGGAGCATAGATTACCCTTGTGGCAAAAAGGACTCATCCTAAGGTAGGGCAAGCCCTGAAAATCCTTTATCTTTTCCTATAGTCCTGACCCAGAAGCCCTTGGATTCAGGATGTCCACTAGGCAGGCTGCTCCTGCTGAACAGATGCATTTCTTGAGTCCACAGCTTGGTGCTTCTCTCTGCTGTGAGGGTTCACACTCCTTGTATGTGTTCTCCACTGACTGCTGGGTCTCTATAGCTCCAAAGACATGGCCAAGGAGGAAAGGAGGGGCAAGTGATGAGGAGGAAAAGAAAGTTCTGTGTGAACCCCACCCTTCACTTCCCTCCTCCACAAATGACCTCTGAGCCAGATGCTTTAATTTTGAATGACTTTATTTCTTTTCTACAGAATCAAGTTATTCAGCAGTTTAGCCTTCTTTCGTGTGTGTGTGTGTGTGTGTGTGTGTGTGTGTGTGTGTGATATTTTTTAAAGCTTAAAACTTCACTGAGACTTTTGGGACACCCTGAACGTAGGCACAACTAGCCTTTCTCTCAGTCAATAACTGACTCTCAATCATTGACATTCTCTCATTCAGTCACAAGATATTTCCTGTGTGGCTTCAGTTGCCTTGATCCAACGGCCAAGGTCCCATAATCCTCTTATTTTGATTAAAGAACTTATTCACATATTGTTATAGGTTGCAGAAAACATCTAGCACACCTCCTTTATACTTTGAAAACATTCTGGGCTCTCCTGATTGTGTCAACTGAGACAGAAGGAAATTCCCTCCCTTAGATTGTTGTGGGTCTTCTGTGCCCACAGAAACTGAGATGGAGAATATGCCCTCCCTTACACAAAGACTAATTTTGCCACTAACTCTTAGCCACAGGTTCCATATCTATAAAATTGGAATAACACTCTCTGCCCTACCTAATTCACAAGACTGCCTGAGTGTAGAATAAGATCTATAAGAGAAAACATTTTGAAAAATATAAAGCAGGATTCAGAGGTACAAGATTAGATACAAAGGATTATTAAGTACCACCAAGCACTGGGGATTTAGACAGATGAATGGTATGGTGGATGAGACAAAATCCATAGCCAAGTGCCTTGAAAACAGCCCTGGACACAGAATCATTTAATAGAACTCCTAGTCTTGACCTTTCAAGTAACTAGCTTTATGAATCTTGACAAGCTTCTTCCCCTTCTGGGTCTCCATTTCTTCCTTTTATAAGATAGAAAGAATAGAAAAAATGGAAAGGAGTAGAGTGGAAATGGGGATGAGTGGGTAAATATTTAACAACCATCTCTCCAGGGAAAAAATTGTATACAGAACACACTTTTAAGCTTAATCTGCACTATTAACATTTTTCTCCCTCACTTTAAGTCTAGACAATAAACAAAGCAATTAAACTAGCCATTGTAGCATCCTATTTCTGAGGTATAAATGTTTACACTGAAAATTTAACAACCAGCTCCCTTAGGACAATGTGAACTGGCTCCAGGTCACTACAGAGTGGAAAGGTCGCCAGAGAAGACCACTGACTACTAGACCCTTCCCCTCTCTTGAATTCAGCGTCTTCATCTATAAAATAAGGGAGTTGGACTCAATGATCTCTCATGCCCTCTGACAGTTCTAACATTGTATGATTCTATATGGACACAGCTATTGCCTTTAACAGTCCCTGCAAGGTTTTGGAGACCATGAAAGGTGAATTTTGGTTGCTCAGTTGATGATAATGATAATGATGATAATAGCTAATATTTATATACCATTTACTAGATTCTAGGCACTGTGCTAAGCCCTTTAACAATTATCTCATTTGATTCACACAACAGGAGGTAGACACTATTATGATCCCCATTTTATAGATGAGGAAAATGAGGCAAACAGAGGTGAAATGACTTGTCCAGGGTCACATAGCTAGTAAATATCTGAGACTAAATATCTGAACTCAGATCTTCCTGACTTCTGGCCCAGGGCTCTTTCCACTGTGGCCACCTATCTGGAACAAAGTTCAAATAAAAGGATTAACAACAACCATATAGTTTGCTTCTCTGTCCTTCGAGAAACTACTATCAGAGCACTATGTCTGAGTCTACATGAATTGGCAGAACTGGGCACAAGTTATATAGACGATGGATCTATTCTATGAGTATGTAATGGTAATATAAATGGGAAGATCTTTCCCATCCATTTATAGGTCCATGTAACCTGCTTAAGTCACATGGAAACCTAAGACACATAAGTTTGAGTCACATGAAGCCTGTGGTAGGAAGAGCTTGCTGAAAGGGAGGAGCAGGAAGGATGGAGCAGAGCCCAGAGAAAGTTGGTGAGAGCAGTTAGAGCTGAGGGAGAGAGAGGAAGCAACCAGTGAGCTATGAGTGTTCGTTTGTGGGAAGGTCCTAGCAGGGAAAAGGCTTGGGGATGACAGTGGCCCCTGCAGTGTAATTGTGTATAGATTTATTTATTGCTGTGGTGGATTTGGCTTTCTGGTATTGGGATTCAGCTTTCTGGTGTTTGAATAAATGTTTTGGTTTTATCTTGAATGCAGAGAGTCTGTTATATTTTGTGATTCAGAATGACACTGGCATATTCATAGCCACCAAAGGCACTGTGAATATTGTCCTGGTGCTACAGAGCAGAGAATTTGGAAGTACCCATCACTGCCCCCTTACCAGGCAGCCGTCATAAGTTACTGTGGGTAAGGCCCTCTGAATCTTAGGAGCGCTCCTGGTTCAGCTTCATTGGTAGACTCAAGTATTATTATAGGCCCTGTCAACTTTCATCCATTTCTTAAAGGATGCTCCTGGACTGGGTGTATTTAAACTACCACCTCTACCACTTCAATTTAATTAACATTTATTACAGACCTATTATGCACCAGACACTGGGAATACAAATGAAAAAACAGAGGCAGTCCTTGCCCTCCAGGAACTGGCTACCTAATAGAGGAAGGCAATAAACAGAAGGGATGTTGAAACGCAAGAGGGTTTTCAGAGGGTACCCAATTAGGCCTTCAGAGAAGCTAATGGGAAATGGAGAGTTACCTGGAAAACTCTGAACTCTGTAAAGGAAGATTTTGGAAAGAACTGCAGAGGTATCATTTTAACCCATTTATTTTACAGATAAGGAAACTGAGGCCCAGAAGACTTAAGTGACTTGACCAAAGTCACACAGTCATTTGTGAACAGAAGCATGTCCTGGGCCACCACATTCAGCAAGAAGTTTTTGAGGATGCTAGGATTTGGAGCACTCCTCCATTCTAACCATCGGGACATTCTGACCTTTCCCTGCTACTGTGCCTGGATTCCTACCTCAACCAGAGATCTGGTTACTCCATTTTCACCTTAGCATGGACTTCCTGGTTCCCAAATCATCAATACTCTCTTGGTACAAATTCCTCAAATGGAAAGCATCACAGGTTAGAATTTAAAGCCAGAAAGATCCGTAGGGATCATCTAGGCCAAAGCTACCTCCACTCTTATTGTACAGATGAGGGGATGTTCCAACTACCGAAACTGAAAGAGAAGAAATCCAAAGAGAAAAATATCATTTGACCCAAGCACATATGTAATCAGTGACACCACCAGAACTCGAACTCAGGTCCCAAATTCTGGATCTTATTGCCACAAAGATCTGTATTAACCCATCAGTGTGGTATAATGGAAAACATACTGGACCAAGACTAAGCTAGACCTAGGCTCACCTTCTGCCTTTGGTAGTTCTTAGCTGTTTGCCCACAGACCAGTTACTTAACCTCTCAGCCTCAGTTTCCTTCTAAATTAAATTTAAATAGTAACATCCTAAGCACCTATTACACAGGGTTGTTGTGAGAATCAAATAAGGTAATGTATATAAAGCACTTTGTAAATGTTAAAATGCTGTGTAAAGGTTAGCTAATATTAATCACTAATGTCTAACATATTGCTTAATATGTTTAAGGAAAAATACAATTTAGAGCAAGATTTATTTTTCAGATACATCTGTCCAAGTGCTGGACTCTAGATTCCTCTCCCCAAAAGCAGGGAGAGAAAACAGACCATAAATTCTCACTGGGACAGCTGGCCTAGAGCTATTTTCTGGGAGGAAAAAAATACAATTCCCTCCAATTCACAGGGGCACAATTTCTCTACCCCCACCCCGCCCCCATTCCCACTGACCCTTTAGCCACTATAATCTGGATGCTATAGACCAAGGACCAAGGGAAAGTGATTTGAGGTAAAGTCAGGAGCCATTTGCTATGGGGATTCAGTTATAAGCTTCCCTAGCTTTAAAAGGCCAGCTCTGAGATGCACGCGCACGTCACACACACACACACACACACACACACACACACACACACACACACACACACACACACACACACACACACTGCAAAGCTCTGTCCACCGGATAGCTGGGAAGGCAGAGTGTCCATTTAACTACAACAGAGGGGACAAAGCATAAGATGGAGGAAGATATAGCCAGAAGTAAGGTCTTGTGATTAAAAAAAAAAAAGTCAGGGGTTTTAGTGGTATTTAAGTTCTGTATGAGTTAGCTCTGGATTTTGGCAGCCAAAACTAAATGCTAATACAATCTCAAGATGCATTAGTAGTGTGCAGAATTGGGGGGGGGGGGGCATAAATGGGGCAGGGTGTGAAAGTCTCACTGTACTTTGCCCAGTTTTGGCGACATATAAAGAAATTTATTCCACAGTGGGACCACATTTGGGAAGGGCATTGACAAGCTGGAAAGTTTAAAGATAAGGATAATTAGGGGAAAGGAGGAAAGGAAGAAGGTGACATGATAGTGTCTTTCAATAGGTTATTGTAATTGCAAACATTTTTATATGGCTTCTAAGGTTTACATTGTTGTTGTTATTTGGTCATTTCAGTAGTGTCCAATTTCATGACCCCATTTGTGATTTTCTTGACAAAGATACTGGAATGGTTTCCCATTTCCTTCTCCAGTTCATTTTCCAGATGAGGAAACTGAGGCAAACAGGGTTAAAGGACCTGACCGCAGTTGCCCAGCTAGTAAGTGTCTGAGGCTGGATTTGAACTCAGGTCTTCCTGACTCTAGGCCAGGTACTTGATCCACTGTGCCACCTAGCTGCCCTTAAGGTTTGCAAAGTGCTTCACAAATATTATCTCACCTGATCCTTGTAACAACCCTGGAGTTAGGTTATATGATTATTCCCATTTTAAAGATGAGGAAACAGACAAAAGAGAAAGTGACTTGCCCAGAGTCACACAGCTACTAAGTGTCTAAGGCTGAACTTTTTGAACTTAAGTCTTCCTTACTCCATGACCAGTGTTCTATCTGGTGTACCACCCAGGGATCTATCATAGGGACAAAGAATTAGCTTTGCTGTGTTTAGTCTCTAAGGTAGGTGACGAAGTGGATAGGGTGCTGGACCTGGAGTCAGGAAGACCTGAGTTCAAATCCAGCCTCAGACTCTTACTAGCTGTGTGACCCTGGGCAAGTCACTTAACCCTGTTTGCCTCAGTTTCCTCATCTATAAAATAATCTGGAGAAGTAAATGGCAAATCACTCCAGTGTCTATGCCAAGAAAACCCCAAATGGGGTCACAAAGAGTCAGACATGCCTGAAAACAACAGAACAACAATAATGTGCTTAGGCCAGTCCAAGCTAAGATTTCAGCAGGAAAAAAGGAAATAGTTCTCAATAATTAGATGCATTTGTAAAAGGAATAGAATCCCTCCAAAATTAGTTAGTTAGTCAATATTGAAAGAGTTCAAGAAGAGGGTGTGTGATCACTTAGGGACACTGTGGAGGGAATTGTTTTTTAGGTACAGATTGGACTGTCCTGCATAACTCTAAGGTTCTGTGATTCAGAAATGGAGCATGGCCTCTTCTCTGAGGGGCACAGAGTGTAATGTTTGTGTGGATGCCTGGAGAGCAGAGGGAGCCCAGACTTCAGTCCCTGTACTAGGGGGGCCCCTCCCACTCCTCTGTGATGCTGTACAGACAAATTAGGTAACATGGCTAAAGCATTCTGAGAGCCCTCAGAGTGCAACATAAATATTACAATGGTGGTTCTGACGCAACGACAAGGACCATATTCCCTGTCTCCTAATATAAAGAAATATTTAAAATGAGAAGACTCCACAAAAATCAATCCATAGAAGTTTAGAGAGAAGGAGGCTGCTAATCAGCTGTTACCCGAACAGGCGCTCTTAGGAAATAAAGCTGAATTTCTTCCATTAGGAGACCCAGCAGATATACATTTCTGAGGTATGGCTCTGTTATTTGTGAGCTATTCACCACTCAGCTCAACAAGTTCTCAATAAAGAGAAAAGGGGCTGGCCTAGCTATGTGTTGAATCCCCGAATTTAGAGGTTGTCAACTGGCCTATATATATGGCCTCAACCCAGAACACTCTACTTACTGATGTAGCTGACACTAACAGTCCTCTGAATTTTTTTTCCCCTTTCTCAGTTCCTTCCTCTACCCCATCAAGGGTTATATTGCTACTGGCTTCAGGCACCGTCAATGTTGATACTTAAAATATATGGTATTGGGACAAGAACATTGGATTTTCAGTTAGGGGACATGGAATTGAATCCCAGATCTGCCTCTCAGGACCTCTGTGACCTCAGACAAAGGCCCTCCCTTTGGGGACCTCAGGCCATAAGCGGAACAAGGGCATGCCAAAGGATTCAGGGCCACCTGCAAAAAATGTAGGGGATGTTTTCCTCTACACTTTTCACAGTCAGCCTGAAATCCTTTGGTGGGCCGCAGGTTGAAGGCCTGTTTTTGGTCTTGCTTTCCTCCTCGTAAGATGAAAGGGTTAGCTATCTAAGGTCCCTTCCAACTCTTGAAAGTTGGCATAGTAAATAGAGTGGGGAAAAGGCTTTTAGAAGACCCTGCTTCATAGATAATTATTTGCTGTGCATCCATGGGCAAGTCCCTTAACCTCTCTAAGCCTCAGTGTCCTCATCTGTACAATGGGGATGAAAACAGTCATAGCATCTACCACATAAGGCTTTTCACGAAGATCACATGGGTTAGTGTATATAAAGTGCTTTGAAATTTTTAAAGCACTCTATAAATTCCATAATTGTGACTATCATACCATCCTAATAAGGAACAAGCACAGACTTCCTCAAGATAGAAGGAAGACGTTATTCCAAAGAGAAATGTGGACGAAGTGAAAAATCCACCAAATGAGAATGGAAACCTCATCTTGATAGGGCTCAGAATATTCCTGTGGAAGACAGAGTGAATCCTACTGATATCTGATCACACAGACCCATCTCCCCAGGGGAAAGTGATTTAGGCCTCAGACCAGAAGATGCTAGGAATAAAGTTGGAAAATGGTCTGATTCCCTAGAATAGACTCCCAAGGAGGGACTGTTAAATTTTTGTTGTGAACATGTGTAGCTCAGAAATCAGCAAACACTACACAACTCAGGGCTTGGTTTATTTTTTTGTAGATTGTCTAGATTTAAGAAAGTGATGGGGAAGATGTTAATGATGCAGATTAAACTTAAAAATATATACTATTTTTGGAAAGGCCGTTGTTAAATATTTTATCAGCACATTCCTGGATGAAGGGTGAATGTGATGGGTTGGGGGGTAGGGGAGAAGGAAGTAGGAAGAGAATTTATATTAAGAATAAAATGAGAGAAAGTACCTCATCCTCCCCAGTATTCTACCTTATCTCAGGGAACTGTAATCAAACACATACTGCCATTCCAGGGAAATGCCTGTCAATCAGTTGTTCTGTGACTTCACTCAATATCCCTGAGACGTTTCTAACCAAAACATTTCTTTTCTGGCTACCATTCCCTCCACATGTGCTGTCTTCCCCGATACCATTAGACTATAAGCTCAATGAAGGCAAGAACAGTCCTGTATTTTGTATTAGTACCTCCAACCTAATGCACAGAAATTCATTCATCCTTCCTAAGATTTCTTAGAAGGAAAAAGAAGGAAGTTTAGATCTCATTTCACTTAAGTGTTCTTAAGGTAGGTCCACAGATAGATTTCAAGGGACTTTTAATTTTACATTTTGGAACTTTTGATATTTTAATAACTGTATTCCAACATGTTTCCTTTGCAGTCCTATGTGTTTTATTTTATGCATTTAAAGATATTATTCTGAAAAGGATTCTGTAGGCCTCAACAGACTGCCAAAGGGGTAAATCTAACATGACACAAGCACACACAAAAATAAATTATAAAAAAAACCCTGATCTGATCTAATTCTCTCATTTTGTAGGTGCAGAAAGTGAAATCTCAAGAGAAGAGATTTAGCCAAGGCTACACTGTATCTGGGTTACTGGGAAAGCTTAGCTGTGGTAGCCACACTTGAGGACCTAGAGGGCTACATATGATCTCAAGGTCACAGATTCCCCACCCCTGGAAGTCACTAGGGCTCTTGGCTCCAAAGTTAGTACCATTCTTTTTCCCTTACTTCCCAGAACCTCTCCCTTTAAGTAACATTTCCCTTCTGTTTATTTCAAGCAATGAGTAAGAAGAAAGGAAAAGATATGTAAAAAATAGAATTTCTAATCTAAAAAGATGAAAGAGCTCCTGGCCCTGAGTGGGACATTAATAAGCACTTGGTGAAGGGATTTGGCCTCCACAATAATCCTCTGACGCTGCATCACAGAATGGAAGTGACCCTGGGTTCTTGAAGGCTACAGCCATGGAGAGCAAGGCTATACCAGTGAAGACTATGAAGAATGGCAAAGGCATAAAACGCCATCATCTGTAACACCGTCAAACTTGTCCGGGTCCCTTATTCCTTAACAATTCTTGGGAACCTCCAAATAAAAGGAAATAGATTGCAGTCCCAATAGTGGAATGATCAGACCGTCTCCCTGGAACATCGCTACCCCTCATGCCAGAGCAGATGGTGATTCTATAAAACAGCTCACATTTCCAGAGTGCTTTAAAACGTACAAAGAAGTTCTTTAGAGTAATGCTTTGAGGGAGACAGAGTATTATAATCCTTGTTTTACAGAGAGGATAATTGAGGCTCAGAAAGACATGATTCACCATAGTTTCTAAATTTTAGAGTTGATATTCCAACTCAGCTCTCCCATATTTTCTGGGTCTAGCACTCTAAATGTCCGTCAGGGAAAGAAAGATTCATGGTAGCCCTGACAGGTGAAGGGGTACCCTCCATCTATGACTCTCTTACAGCCTTCCAGGGGGAACCCTTACAGACACTGGTCTGTCTCCTTAGATACCACTAATTTCTGCTTAACATCTATCTACAAATTCAGTTTTGCTTCAGTTTCTGAGATCTCTTCACAACTCCAGAAGAGAAAATACCAAGGTCCATAGGGAATGTCTCTTGTTGTCAAGTGAACCTTGACATCAGGCTGCATTCTGGCTCTATAACTATTTCTAGCAACTGGGCTCTTGCCTACTCTATGGTCGCAAATCCCAGTAGTGGGAACTTTATATTTGTGTTGCTAACTCTGTCTCAGTCCTTGCAATAGCTTCCTAAAGAGAAAATCAAATCAACTTTAAGCTATTACTTTAAAACTAACAAAAAACAAATAAACAAGCTTCCTAGCCAACGTTCCTGTCTTTGGTCTCACCCTCCTCTACTCCATCCTTCAGACAGCTCCCAGAATAATTTCTCTAATGCTCATGTTCAACCATATTACTTCCTGCCTTAAAAACCTTCATCCTGTTAGGGAGAAAACAAACTCCTAGTTTATCATTCAACAAGGGTAATCTGTGCTCTGGGCACACTCTCCCAACTCACCTTCATACTGTCAGGCTGTTGTCCCAGAACCTGGCTAGCTATTTATCCTGTCAGGGTTCTAGGTGGTCCTGAGGGAATAGGGGGTGGGGTGGGTAAGAGCTGGTTTCTCTAGTAGTACCATAGCTATTAAGGCCAACAAGGCGGTACAGTGGATACAATGCCAAGCAGTCTCAGATCCCAAGCAAGTCACTTAACCCTATTTGCCTTAGTTGCCTCATCTGTAAAATGAGCTGGAGAAAGAAATGGCAAACCACTCTAGGATCTTTGCCAAGAAAACCCTAGATGGCCTCACAGAAAGTCAGAAATGACTGAAAAACAACTGAACAACAACAAAGAGCTAATAAGCCCCCATTAGAATATGTCCCCCATTTAACTGAATTATCGTTTAATATCAATTATTTAACTATGCTTGATTAACTTTGAGAGGAAAAAAAGTATTTACAGAAGAGTCAGTATAAGATATCTCCCCAGTAGCCTAAGACACACTCTCCCACCAGTACAAACAAAATTCAAAGGGAAACAGATTCAATCTGAAGAGATAAGATGTGACAAATGGGGCAATTTAAAACTACTGAAAGTCTTCTGCCCCACTTCCCAGGGCCCTCATGAGGCATGGTGCTAACTTCCTATTGAGCTTCGCATGGGAGTCCCAAAGCTACCTTTCCTCCATGCATCTAGCATGTCCTCAGTTCTATTAAGGTGACAGCTCTTAGGGTAGACATTGACATCATTCATTGTAGATTGTTAGGACTCTGAAGAGAAGTCTAAATCTTCTATATCTTTTGTTTTTTAATTTTCAAGTTCTTTCTCTGGTCCAAGGGAGTGAATAAAGGAGAAAGAAGATCTTCTCTCCTTCCCCTTGCCCAAGTGATTCTTTCTCAGGGGCCTGGCTGGACTTGCTCTCTTCTGGCTCACCACTGGAATGCTAGCGTCTAAACTGGACTGATGCCTTATACAAAGCCCACAAAGCATGACTAGACCTTTTCCGCCAATCCAAACACATCCTATCCCACCTAATGGAGATCCCTTTGATTGCTCAATTCACCAGTGATGGCTAAGCTTTGTTCATGCTTCTGATTGGGTAATTCAATTCAGGTGATGCCTGCCATGATACAAGGTTCTCCATCACCTGTCCAGGCTTACTACTAACAAGCCTACCTTTCAAAGCTTATTATTAATCCTCATAGCTTCTATATTACAACCAAATTTAACTACTAGCTCTCTTCTCTGAGCTCATGCTATTCTTTTCCCACATCAGTACATACATTCATAAAAGCCAAGGTCCACTCCCACCTCCATGCCCCTATGACTGGAAAGCATTTCCTCCATACCTCTACTCCTTGAAATCCTTCTCTTCTTTCAGAGTCTAGATTGGGTACTGCTTTTCCATGAAGTCTTCTCTGATCCCTTCCCAACCGAAAGTGTTGTCTCCTCCCTCAGATATCTCTAGCTCACCACTCTTAGAGATCTCCTTTGTCTCCAGTATTATCTACCTTCCTTACATCATACTTATGTGTACACAGCTCACATCTACCCCTACTAGACTGTAAGCTCCTTGAGAGCAAGGACTGTGCTGTTTCTTATCTTTCTATGCCATTTGGTGAAAAGAAGTTAAATCCACCAAAATTCTCCTCTGATGCCTATGGATATTGGTATCCCTGGGTTCTCCAATATTATGCCAGTTTGGCACAAGCCTACCAAGCTGAAAAGGGGTAAAGAACAATCCTAGACATGAACTATGTGTCATTTGTTCAAGGGCTAGCCTAGCTATGCTTCTAGAATCTAGAGCTGGAAGAGACTTCAGAGACCATCTATCCCAGTCCCCTTATTTAATGGATGAGGAAAATGAAGCCCAGAAGGAGGTAAGGGACTTGTCCAAAGTCACACAGATAATAATTGTCAAAGGTGGACTTTGAATTCAAAATCTCTGACTCAAGAGTTTAATGGTCTTCCTACTTTACTACACTGCCTTACAGAGACTGATCACCAGGTTAACCATTTGATGGTGAATTTTTCAACCCCATCAACTCTTGAAGACCATCTACTAAGAATAGAGGAGAGGTCGTTTGCTTTGTTGGGGAGGGGAGGGGTTTGCCTATACCAACAAAACTACAGATCCTTGTATTCTGAAATAATTGAATGTTAATATTGATTACTAGGTCTCCCTCTTACTCCCCTTTGCTCTAAGCCCTCTCTGTATTTCAAGGTACCCTTCTCCCTTAAGAATTGTGGTGTTATTTTTACTCTTGCCAGTATTCCTAAGCAATCCCATTATATAATCTAGGCCTCAGTTTCCTTATCTTCAAAATGATAATAATAACAATAATACCTGTTCTCTTGACTTCACAGGGTTGTTGTGAGAATCAATGGAACTCTAGTTCCTATGGACTAGTTTACCTCTACATGATATCATGGCCCCATGGCACTTAAAATTGCCTTCTTGCCTGGATCTCCACCTACAGAGGGCCCTCATGTTCCACCTGACTGTAAAGATATCCCCACCCCACTACCCCCCTCCATTGCTGGCACCTTCCCAGATCTTCTGTGCCTCCCAAGAAAGTCTGTCTAGCATCTGGGGTCTGGTCCATCTCACCATTAATCAAACCCCAGTACTGAAAAGGGCAGTTTATATAAGATGTAAAGAAAATTAATTTACCACAGGGTACAGATTATTCATGAATTGTGGAATGAGGCAATGTATTACAAGGCAAAGAACACTGGGGGGTTGGAGACCTTGGTTCTAGCCCTGGCTCTGTCATATAACCAACTGGCTGTATGATCCAGGGGAAAGCAGAGGCTGTTACTTCATCACTGAGGAAATCTCTAAGGTCCTTCCAGCTCTGATGCTAGACGTGCTATATCTATCCCATTTCATAACTCTTTTCAAAGACACCTTTAAAAACAAGAAAGACAAATATTCAAATGGAGTCAGAGGAACAGACTGGGCCAGAGTGTCCCAACCCAATTCATCCTATGGACTAAAAAAATATCAGAGTTCAGTACTGCAGACTATCCCACCCTTCATAGCCCAGTGGTTGGGAAAAACTGGGCTAGCTCACAATAATAAGAGCTGACATTTATACAGTGATCTACAATTTACAAAGGGCTTTACATTTATTATTTCCATTGATTCTCACAACAACCCTGTGAAGTCAAGAGAACAAGTATTATTATTATTTTCATTTTGCAGATAAGGAAACTGAGGCCTAGATTACACAATTAGTTGGTGGCAGAGATGGGATTCCAGCCCAAGTTTTCTGACCTTAAATTTGTGTAACACTTTCTACTATATCATAGCTGCCTATGTTCTATGATAGGTGTATATACACATGTGTGTTATGTGTGTATATATGCATATGTATATACACACAGATATACTTACATACATATATTTATATAAACAAGTATGCAGAGAGAGAAAGAAGGGAAGGGAGAGGGAGAGAGAGAGACAGAGACAGAGAGATCCCTTTCGGCTTTAGGTACTCTCATCTCCTTTCTCATAGGCATGGTTCCTCCTGAAATCTTGCCCTCTGATAACTGCTTACCCCAACACCTGCCTGTACTCACAAGTTTAGCATTATTGCTGCCCTCTACCTCCATGCCCCAAGCTAGGTTGAAGTCTTCACTCCCTTTATATCACAGCAAACTGAAGCTTAACTTTCCACTTCAGAGACCGTCTATCCAAGTCCCCTTATTTTATGGATGAGGAAAATGAGGCCCAGAAGGAGGTAAGGGACTTGACCAAGGTCACACAGATAACAATAGGCCTTCCAGACTCTACTTCCTCATGCTCCCTTATACCCATTATCCCATCTCCTTCCATCACTCTTTCCATTGTAGGAATTGATGCTAAGTGAAGAAAGCAAAAGTAGATGAAAATATGTGTTCTGCGACTCTAAAAAGGGGGGGGGGGAGAAAATTGAAGAATTTACAGAAGAATGAAGGAGAAGTTCAAAAGAAGAGAGAATAAATAATATGCATTAAATGTATGCAATAGTAGATATAGTGCTGGATATATAATCAGAAGACTTGAGTTCAAACCCTGGTTTTTATACTGTGTGACCTAGAAGAAGTCAATGGAATTCTCTGAACTCTTGTTTCATCTGCAAAATGAAAGGGTTGGATAAGATGGTTTCTGCAATCCTATCCAACTCCCACTCTATGGTTCTATGATTCAAGGACCCACAATTACATAATGAGTGAGGGTATTCCTTTTACCCATACAGATTCAGACAAAAATTTATCACACTGTGGCCAAATAAGAGATGAGTTTCTAGGAACTTAGGAAGGTTGGTTGGCAGATGGCATTGGGTGTTTGTTGCTATTAAGTCATTTCAGTCATGTCAGACTCTTTGTGAGCCTATTTGTGGTTTTCTTGGCAAAGATAATGGAATGGTTTGCCCTTTCCTTTTTCAGTTCATTTTACATATGAGGAAACTGAGTCAAACAGGGTTAAGTGACTTGCCTAGGGTCACACAGCTGAGGTCAGATTGGAACTCAGGTCCTCATGATTTTAGGGCCAGCACTCTATCCACTACATCACCATACCTGTAGTCAAAGCCTTTCCAGTTATTGTCTAGCTCTAGCCCATATCTCTACATCTAGTCCACAAAAAAATAGCATGAGAAATGTTATCAATTGCTAAAAATCTAGGTGAGCTATATCCACAACATTCCCTGGATCTACTAATCTAATAACCCTATCAAAAAAAAGATAAGAAAGTTAGTCTGGTATGACCTGTTCTTGAGGAATGATGGCATCAGCTCTACCTCCCTGGCTAGAATCATGGGATTATTTAGTATTTAGAACTGTGGGAGGAGGGGGTGTAGTGCCAATGCAATATTTATAGTGCCCACAATCATGATAAAGACCATGACTATAAGTATTATATGACGTTCGATAGCAAAATATACCAGATTCTCCAGATAAAGGATAGAACTGAAGCATTTATTTAGACACCAGAAAACCAAATCCCAAAACCAGTAAGATGATTCTATCATAGTACCAAAGATATTCAGAAGCCATAATAATGCTGAGAGCCACAGCATCCTTCAGCTTTCCCACAAACCAATACAAGATCAATATTTACTCACAAAACTCTCTATTTCCTTGCCTGAGTTCCTCTGTCCCCCGCCGTCTGGCTAGCTTTGACCCCCAGCTTCTTGGTGGGCTCTGCTTCCATTCAGCAAACTTCTCCCACCACTGGTTCCATGTGACCACATTCAGCCTATTACAGGGCAGAGTTTACTTTCAAAGCAGGGGAGGTCTTCAAACTCACCCCTAGGTCTATTAAGGGGCAGGGAAGATCTTCAAATTCCCACTCCCATGGGGGGGGGGGGGATTTAGATAAGTTACCCTCATTTTATCAATAAAGAAAACAAAGCCCAGTGAAGTGACTTGGCCAGGGTCACACCTTTTTATGATCATGGCTTCCTTTTTCAAGATGCTCACAAAGCTGGGGAAAAAATTCTAGAATTCTTTCAGGAATTAAATTCAAGCTCACTGGGTCTATGGTTTGCAAATTCCTGTCTTTGAAAATGGAGACATTTGCCCTTCTACAGTCCTGCAGCACTTATTCCATTCTTCAGGGATTCACTGACACTGCCAAGTGCCTTGGTAATCTCATCCATCATATTCTTCAGTACCCTAGGATTTAATTCATGTAGGCCTTGTGCTTTGACTACATCAAGGGATAGGTGTTCTATTCCTATCTCCTTATTCATCTTGGGTATCAACTCCCCATTCTGTCCTTTGTAATTCAGTGATCATCATCCTTGGAAGAGAAAACAGAGACCAGATAAGAGTCGAGCAGCTATGCCTTCTGTCTGCCATCCATCATCACTGTCCTATCTATTAGAACACAGTCCTATCCCTTCTTTGATCTTTCTCTTTCCCACTCCATATTACTATTTAAAAAACCACTTTTTGTTGTTCTTAGCATTCTCACAAATTCCAGTTCATTCCCAGCTTTAACACTCTTGATAAAATTCTTAGAGGAATAATTTGTTGTTGTTCAGTCATTTCAATCCTATCCAACTCTTCATGATCCCATTTAGGGTTTTCTTGGCAAAGATACTGGAGTGATTTGCCATTTCCTTCTCCAGATCATTTTACAGATGAGGAAACTGAGGCAAACAGGGTTAAGTGACTCTCCCACAGTCACACTGCTAGTAAGTGTCTAAGGCTAGATTTGAACTCAGGTCTTCCTGACTCAAGGCCCAGCATTCTATCTACTGTGCCACCTAGCTGCCCCATTATAGAACTGTGCCACACTTTTATTTTCATCTCTCTCTTTGCTTTCCTTGCTTCTCTCTTTGATACCTGTATTTTTTTTATAAATCAAAGTGGGCTGATCATTTCCCCATGCATCCATGCTGGCCTCTTTGGACAATCTTCCTGTCCCCCTCTTCAAAATGTTCTCTTTGTGTCTTGAGAATTTGGGGGTCCTTGGAAGAGCTCCACATGGTTGGTTATTATAAAAATGCAAATGATGGGGGAAGACCTGGTCTTTTTAAGACTAAATCTCTGGAGGGCAAGAAGGTATCTCACTTATACCTAGCTCAGAATGATTAGGAGTGAGGGTTAGCTAGGTATATACAGGGCAAGTGCCTTTTTCTACAGTCTAATTCCTCTTACTTTCTCTGTTTATCTGTGCATATGGCGTATCTCCCTACTAAATTATGAACCCCTTATGGGCAGAGATTGTGTTGGTTTTCATCTTTGAATTCTGTTTGATGAATTTATTCTTGTAAATTCCCAGCCTGGTTGTTTTCAAAAAAGTTGTGTTCTAGATCATAGGATGTTGGAACCAGGTGGGATCTCAGAGATCATTTAGTCCTGCTTCATCATTTAAAGAAGAGGAAAGTATAGCACAGAGTGCCTAAGTGACTGCCCAAACCTACCTCAGTGGAGTGAGTCACTCATGGGCTCTCAAAATCACTTCTTTATCCCTATTAGGAATCTAAAGAAAATGAACTCATTATTCTAGACTGCAAGTCTAGGTTTAGAAAAGAACTCAGATGTCACTTTACTCACCAGAGCTATAACTGAAATTATTTCACCTAAGGCAAAAATAGCTGGGGTGGGGGTGCAGGGTACTGATGGAGCAGAGAGTCTTCCAATACCCATCTGTTGATGAGGTTATCATAGGAACTTTGTATGAGATTCATGGGGGGCAGCACCCCCTTCCCCTCCCCATTGTCATTATCCTAGAGCACGGCACCTAGTACGTAATAGTAGGTGCTTCATAAATGTCCGTTGGTTCTCCCTGGGCTAGTTACTGTTCTTGCCTGTACCTGACCAAGGAATTCTCCCTATAACATCATTGGCAAGTGATCAGCTAACTTTGCTGGAAAATATCTACCGAAGGGAAACCCACTACTTTCCAAAGTGGTTCATTATTTTTAAGGGAAGACTCGATATTTTAGGAAGGTTTTAAAATATTAAGCTGAAATCTTCTTCCTTCTTCCTTCTGGGAGCAAGCAAAACAAGTCTACAATTTCATCCACATGGCAACACTTCAGATTCTTGAAGGTAGGTAGCTGTCACATCCCTCCTAAGTGTTCCCCTCTCTCAAGTAAATATCCCCCATTCATCGTTCTGATCTTCCTATGGCATGATCTCCAGTGTGTTCACCATTATGGCTGCCCTCCTTTGAATGTGCTCTGGTTTATCAAACTCCTCCCAGTTGTGGTACGAATAACTAAATTAATTTTTTTAAAAAAAACCACTGATGGAGTTCAATTATTTCAATGTCTTACTGGAACTTTGTTCTGAGTTATCTGTATAAATCCCAAGATAGATCAAGGAAGCAATTCCAGACAATATTCCTGGCCTTAGAATGAGGCATTATGGAGGCCTGAGAGGGAGGGTTGGGGAGAGGGATGCCAATAGCATTTCTGGAGATGGATGGATAATCAGTTCATTCATAAGATAGTAGGATTTTAGAACCAGAAGTGGCTTTAGAGACCACTGAGACCAACCCTCTTACCTTACATATGAGGAAACTGAGGCCCAGAGAGTTGAAGTAACATTCAAAGACCAGTGCCCTCTTGTTAAGCCTGGCTTTATAGCCTTTTAAAGACCTGATCTTTTAGGCATAAGACACTGGAATCCTCCTCACTTGGGAGTTTAATTACTTTGAATACAGAGTGGTACTTGGGTGATAAGCATGTATTTCTCATTCAAACTCACAAAATGCATATTTATAGCATTCCCTTTTGCACAGAAAAACTCAAATTTCCTTGCTAGACTCATAGGATCATTTGGGATTTAGAGCTGAAAGGAATTTTAGATAAATATCCCTCATTTTGTGGATAAAGAAAATAAGATCCAGTGAAAAGTGACTTGCCCAAGGTAACACAGATAGTAAGAGGAAAAACCAAGATAATAACTGCCTCCAAGTATTTGCAGGGTTGTCCAATGGGAGGCAGCACTTCTAGACTTCTTATGCTTGGCCGCAAAGAAGAAAACCAGTGGCAATGGGTGGGAGGCACAGAAGGAAATTTTAGGCTTGATGCCAGGCAAAATTTCCTGTCCATAATAGCTTGCTCCAAGTAGAAGTGGCTGATTTGGGAGGTGACTTTCCCTTCTCACTGAAGGTCTTCAAGACTGAATGACCAGTTATTGGGGAAATTGTAGAAGAGGGGATTCTTGTTCAAGCACCCATTGGATTAGAATTCTAAGTTCCCTTCCAAGTCAGACTTTGGGCTAATGTCCAATCAATCAATAAGCATTTATTGATGTTGTACAGTCATTTTTCTATCATGTCCGACTCTCCATGACCCCATTTGGAGTTTTCTTGGCAGAGATACCAGACTGGTTTGCCATTTCTTTCCAGTTCATTTTACAGATGAGGAAACTGAGATAAACAGGATTAAGTGACATGCCTAAGGTCACAAGGCTAGTAAATGTCTGAGGTCAGATTTGAACTCAGGAATATCAGTCTTCCTGACTCCAGGTCCAGCCTTCTATCTAATGTACCATTTATTAACCACCTACTATGTGTTAGGCACTGTAGTAGGTAATAAAAATGAAGCAGTCCCCATCCTCTAGGAATTTACATTCTATTGGGGGAGATAACATGTTCATAAATAAATACATACAAAATATACTTTGCACAACATGATTAAACATGAGAGGAAGACTTTGAGGGAAGAGGAAGATAACAGAAAGGAAACCAAGCAGCAAGAAGTCCAGGCTGGGGTAGAGATGTGATCAGGGGGAAGACAATAAGGTTCAGTTCAACCATGGGTGCAGCTGGAGCAGAGTAAGAGAGAAGGCAGCCTCCAGAGGATGGTGTCATGATGATAGAAACCTGGCAAGAGAAGAGTCCTCCACCCCATGCTGATGGTACCCTGGGGCACAGCCTCTGCTGACCCCATCAGTTATAGTGAGGCTACTCATAACCTCCTATTGAAAAAGTCATTGTTCCTACTGGCAAACAATCTCCACCACTAATCATTTGTTTAAACGCTACCTCAGAATGTGTGGATTATGATTAAAATCACAGGTAAGGATCTGCCGCCATCTGTGTCCTTGTTTCCCTTCTGCTCCCTCTCTGCCCCCCACCCCCAGCCCAACTCCCAACTTACTACTAAAAAGTAGTCAGATATTGTGCTAAACTCTCAGAATCCAAAGAAAGGTATAGTCTCTTCCCTAAGGAAGCACAAATTCTCATTGAGGTGGCCATATGTTAATAGGACAGCTAGTGGGCACAGTGGATAAAGTGGTGGGTCTGGAGTCAGGAAGACCTGAGTTCAAATCTAACCTTAGACGCTTACTAGCCTTGTGACCCTGGGCATATCACTTAACCCTGTTTGTCTCAGATCCCTCATCTGTAAAATGAGCTGGAAAAGGAAATGGCGAATCACCCCAGTATCTTTACCATGAAAACCCCAAATGGAGTCATGAAGAGTCAGACACGACTGAAAAGCAACAATATGGTAATAACTATCTACATACAAGATATAGGAGGGAAAGCACTAGATTTGCAAGTTCAAATCCTGGATCTGCCACTTACCATTTCTGTGACTTTGGGCAAGTTATTATTCTCTTGTCTGGGTCTCAGTTAGACTAAATGGTATCCAAGCTCTCTTCAAGCTCTGGGTCTATGACCCTATAATCCTAAGCCTTTGGGCAAATCAATTAGACCTTTATTTTCACATCTGTACCTCTCAGCTCCAAATTCTACAAGTTTAAGGTCATGGGAAATCTTGGTTTATTTCTATGACAACCAATCCAATTTATAAAGACATCAACCTACTTAAAATTATTTTCATAATTATTATTATGCTAATTATTGCCCAGGTATAATAAAAATGAGCATTTACATAACACCTTAGTTTACAAAGTGGCTTCCTCCCAACAATCCTCTAAAAACATTATCACCCTCATTTTATGGATAAGGAAACTGAGGCTCAGGGAAAGGGATTTGTCTGTGGCGTCCAGGTTCCAAACCACATCTTGATCATTCCCTTCCAAGGAGCTTTGCACACTGGGAAGATTGCAAGGTGTAATGGTGGCAAATGAACCTGCTTTCAGCTGGGTTTTTCTCACATCTACCTATTGCCACTGGTGAAGCCTCACTTTCTCAGTGCCTCCTCTCTCTGTCTGTCTCTCACTTTGTTCCTCTCTCCTCACTCCTTCTCTGTGTGTCTCTCTCTGTCTCCATCTCTGTCTCTCTCTGTCTCTCTCTGTCTCTCTGGCTCTCTGTCTCTCTCTCTGTCTCTTTGTCTCTCTCTCTCTCTCTCTCTCTCTCTCTCTCTCTCTCTCTCTCTCTCTCTCTCTCTCTCTCTCTGTCTCTCTCTCTCTCTCTCTCTCTCTCTGTCTCTCTCTCTCT
>NW_027187378.1:42032756-42052276 GCF_028583685.1 Petaurus breviceps papuanus | reverse complement strand
TCTATCACACACACACACACACACACACACATACATACACACACACTATTAGGAGTTTAATTCAATTCAACTAAAAGTAAAGAAATGTCCAACAGGGTCACTGAGGGAATGAGGACCATAGAATTATAGAATGTTAGAACTAGAAAGGCTCTTACATACCACCTAGGCTAATCTCATTTTGCTAAGGAAAATGATTGACCCAAGGTCACAAAGCTAGTCACAAAGGCCTGACACATGAGAACATAAAGAGATAGTCCCTGACTTTGTTGAGTCTTCTGAACACTGAGGATGTAGAAACTGCCTCTCCACAAAGAAAAAATTATTATAGTCATTTCTGTCTATAATTTTTATGACCCCAAGTGACCTCTAGTCTCTAGTGAGCAGTGGGCCCAGAAATGGGGCAAACTACCTTACTTGCTCCTTTGCCTGAGGAAAGACAGCTCTTCCAATTCCATCAATCCTGCCCACTCCCCCACCCCAATTCTCACCCAAGCAGGGCGCCATTGAAATGCTAAGTGAAGAGCAATTAACTTTTGCTTCTGAAAACCCATTTTAACTTTCCATAACTCTTTGGGGGCCGCTTCAGCTAAGCCAAACCTTTTGCACGTTCTCCCTCAGCAATAAATTACTTCCCTGCTTTAATTAGCTGCCCGAGTGCAAAAAGAAGACTGGGTGCTGATGAGAATGCCTTCCTTGGCAGGTCCCTGTTCTATCACACATACACACACACACACACACACATGTCTAGCACCTCAGAGGGAGAAATTTGGACACAGAAGTTCCCTTATATACTTATGCCATTGGCATATATGGGGTGTCAGTCAATAAGCATTCATTTAGCACCAACTGTATGCAAGGCCCTGTGATATAAGCACTAGGCATACAAGGGGAGAAAGCATGCAAACAACTATGTGCAAACGATAAATACAGGATAAGTTTGAGACAATCAACAGAAAGAAGGCCCTAATGTTTTGGGAAAGACTTCCCATAGAAGGTAGGATTTTAGCTGGGGCTTGAAGGAAGCCAGGAAAGCCAGGAGGCAGGGATGAGGAGAGAAAGGATTCCACACATGGAGAAAGAGCCAGAGAAAACACCAGAGCCTTGTGCATGATCATCACTAGATCTGGGGGTCACTGGAGGATTTTGAAAAGAGTTAGTCTACAGCCTTCATTTTTCAGATGAGGGAAGTAAATTGAGTACAATTACCTCAACCTTCCTGCCCTGTCCACTTTTCCTCCTCTGAGTCTTAGGACCTAAGTTCAAACCTTGGTTCCAGCATTTATAGCAGTGTGACATTTGGAAAATCATCACTCTGGACCTCAGTTTCTTCCTCTGAAAAAAAAATGAGGATAATAATAACAATGCTGGCAAGCCCAGGATGGTTGAAAAGAAAGTACTTTCTAAATCTTAAAGTGGTATGAATGTGAACTATTATCATTATTACTGTTATTGTTATTATGTAATAACAATATCACATTATTCCCAGACGCCTAGGATCCTCTGATTTTCTTTCCCTATCAAAACCTGCTCCCAGCAAAGAATCTGACAGAGTAATTTGCACTCCAGGGTAAGTGACCTATGATGTTCAACTTAGCTTTCTCAGGGGCATTTTGCATGCTAATTGAGGACACAGCCTTAATCCAAATGAATGAATCTCTAATTATGGAATTTCAGGCTGCTACTAGCAGGTAGGGGAAATGTAATTGAGAGGCAGGAAACCTTTTCTCTGTAAAAATCACATTGTGGGACCCACACATCCTATAAGCACCATTCATCAACTCGACAAGGACCCAACAGTAGGGCTAAAAACCCTTTTCTGGCTCAGTGGAAGATACAAAAGGCTTAATGGCTGCTTCCCTGGGTAGCCTGTCCTTACACCTCAGCTAACCTTCAAAAGCTCGATTACATTCAGCTCTACTTATTTCACAGAATCTCTGAACTAGAAGGACTTCTGAGATCTTTTAGTACAACCCCTCCCTGAAAAGATTCTCCTCTATAATCCCCACAAGAAGTAGACTTCCATCCCCTTGAAGCCCTGCAGTCATGGGGAACCCATTACCACGGAAAGAAGCCCATTCTACTGGAGGAAAAGACCAACTGGGAGGAAGTTTTTCCCCTTATATGGAACTAAAATGTGCCTTTCTTTTTTTTTGCAACATTTACCCACTGTTCCTCCTTTGGCCTTCTGAGTCCAAGCAGAACAATTGGATTCCTCCTTGCACAGAATAGCATTTCATTATTCCTGCAGACTAAAATCATGTGACAGGACAAATGACATTGTTGAAAGAGTGCTGGACTTAGAGGCAGGAGGACCTGGATTCAAATCCTACCTCTGACATCCAGTAACTGTGTGACTATGGACAAGTCACCTAACATCCTCAGATCATCAGTTTCCTCATCCATCAAATGAGGGGTTTATACTATCAGGATAGAGGAACCTGTGGCCTCAAGGTCTTCAAGTGCAGCCCTGTAACTAAATCCAAACTTCACAGAACAAAGAAGTTTGGATTCCATCAAAAGGCTGCCCTTGAGGACCTAGAGGGCCACTTCTTGCAGGTTCCCCTCCCTTGTCAGGTTCTAAGGCCCCTTCTAACTCCCAAATCTACAATCCTGGGTCTCCTTTTAACCTTTACATCTCCTCTTCTCCAAGTTGCACCTTCCCACTTTTTTCTCACAATACCTTTATGCTATGGTCTCCAAACCTCTCACTATGGTGACTTTGTCCAGGTGAGAAAACATGTCATCTGACTAGGGCCAAGCACCAGGGCCAGTCACTGTGTAAGCATGGGTTCTCAGTTTCTTCATCTATTGGATGGAGATAAAATTACTTGTCCTATTTCCCTCACATCTTTAAAGTAAGGAAAGTGCTTTGTAAACCCTAAAACCTTGTAGAAATATTATTATTGTCATTCCTTCCCACTCCTGGTCCCCTTTCCTTTTATGCATTTTTAAAGGAATAAAAAAAAAAATCCAAACAGCAGAATGATTTCCAGGCCCCTCCTCTCCTTGTCGATTCCTAAAACAACCACCAAGGCCCATGACAGGGCCCAGCTCTCCAGAAAAACCTATCTTATTAAGGGTGTGAGCAGCATCACACATTTGGCGACCAGTAGTTTCTTAGCAAGAGAAGCGGGAGCAAAGCTTTTCTGTGATTCTGCTCTGAGCCTCCCCAATTAACAGGCAGCCTGTCAGGAAGGTTGTAGAGCTGGGCTCATGGGGAGAAGGGGGAAGGGAGCAAGGAAGAGGAGGAGGAGGAGGAGGAGGAGGAGAAAATAACAAGGAGGGGAGGGGAGAGGCGGCAGCTCCGGTAAATAACAAGGCAGGTAGCAGGCTGTCACAGCCGCCAGACAGAACTCTCCTCCCAGCTCCCCCCCTTCCACCCCCGCCGTCTGCTTTCTGGGAGCTCTGTTTTCTGAACCTGTCACACACCCCAAGCACAACTCGGGAACAATTCCCACAGCCCAAGGAGAGCCCAAGGGCTGGTGTTCTGCGCCCCTCAGGGGATGGAAAGGAGCCCAAGTGCCAGGCCCAATCACCCATCACCAGCACCCTTCCACCGCCCTGCTCACCCCAGCACTCAAGGCTTTATTGGCCTGGAAAAGGTCCAGAGGGAAGGAGCCCAGAGGGCAGCTGGTCCTAAGTCTGAGGGCCGGGTCATAATAATCTGCCCCTTTATATGGCGTCAGCCTCTTCTGTCTCATCTCCTATCACTCTGATGCTTTCTGCTATGTCCTCCTTCACCCCAATCTTACACGAAGAGGTGGCCCCTCTCCCTCTGCCTACATAAGTGATTCCATCCCATCCCATTTCCTCATGTAGAATGAATGCTTCCTCTATCATCCCCACTCTCTCACTTACCCCCAAATGTTCCCTGTCTACTGATTGCTTCCCTACTACCTATAAACATGTTCAGTTAGCGAAACTCCCGGCTCACTCCATCCATCCATCCACCCATCCATCCATCCATCCATCCATCCATCCATCCATCCCTGCTAGCTAGTGCCCCATATCTCTCCGCCCTTTCCTGTGTAAACTGCTTGAGAAGACAGTCTACAATCAAAGCCTCCACTCCCTTTCCTCTCCAAATCTTCACAGTTGGCTCTGACCTCATCATTCAACCAAAGCTGTTCCTTCCAGTTATTAATGGTCTCTTACCTGCCAAACCTAATGGTCTCTTCTCAGTGCTCATCCTTCTTGCCCTCTAATGCTAGCGATCATGCACTTCTCCTTGATATTATCCTCTCTTCTGGTTTCCATAACACACCTCTCTCCTAATTCTCTTGCTACCTGACAGATGCCTGTTTCACAATCCCCTTTGCTGAATCTTCACTCAGATCATGCCCACTAACCAGGGATGGCCCCTGAGACTCTGTGCTGCGCCCTTTTCTCTTCCCTCTCTATACAGTTCACTTGGGGATCTCATCAGCTCCTATGGTTTCAATTATCACCTCTATGTTGATGAACCCCATATTTACCTATCCAGCTCTAAACTTTCTCCTAACCTCCAAACTCACATTTCCAAAGGCCTATTGGACATCCTGAGCTGGATGCCAGACACTTTAAAATCAACATGTCTCAAAATGAACCCATTATCATTCTTCAGAAAACCCTCCCCTGTTACTGTGGAAGGCACCATCATCCTCTCAGCCAGGCTTACAACATGGGTGTCATCCTTGACTACTCAGGCTCTCACTCCCCTCCTATATCTGAGCCTATTGATTCTACCTTGCAACATTGCTTGAATACACCCCGTTATCATCTCTGAGATGACCGCCATTCTGGTGCATGCCCTCAGTACCTTATGCCTTAACTACTGCAATAGCCTACTGGTTGGTCTGGTTGGTCTTCCTGCCTCCTGATCTCCACCTCCCAGCTTCCCAGGTTTCCTTCAAATCCCAGCTAAAGTTCTACCTTCTGCAGGAAGTCTTTCTTGGTCCCTTCTTATCTTCTTATTAATTTATTTTCTATAACTTATTATGTATAATATATGCATACATTTGTGTATAGATACATATGTGTATATATGTATGTGTAGATAGATAAATACATTCATACATACATAGTTATTGTTGTTCAGTCATTTCCAATTCTTTGTGAGAGTTGTCTTAGCAAAGATACTGGAGTGATTTGACATTTCCTTCTCCAGCTCTTTTATAGATGAGGAAACTGAAGCAAATAAAATTAAGTGACTTGCCCAGGGTCACACAGCTAGTAAGTGTCTGCAGTCAGATTTGAACTCAGGAAGATGAGTCTTCCTGACTTCAGGGACAGTGCTCTATCCATCAGGCCATCTAGCTACACATGTGTGTATGTGCACCCACACACATATAACATGCATGCACATGTGTGTGTCTATGCACATACGTATGTGTGGTGTGTCTATTGTGTGCATATTTATAGATCTTGGTTTCCATAACACAACTCTATCCTTATTCTCCTGGTATCCATGGGGAGGAGGAGAAGAGAGAGAGAGAAAAAGAGAGAGAGAGGTTCTTTCTGGATGATTCTCTACATGTTATTGCCCCATTACATCATAAACCCCTTGAAAGCAAGAAGGCTCTTGCCTTTCTTTGTCTCCCCAGTACTTAGCATAGTGCCTGGCACATGGTAGGTGCTTAATAAATGCTTCTTGACTTGACAACATTGAGATACTGGTTCTTTGCTATATTATATGCCCAAAATAGTTTGACAAATGCCCAAGAATTTTCCCAGGGGCATACACAACACAGGATAACGGTCAGAGAAAGGTACCCAGAATCCCAAGACAGCACTGTTGTGTCACAAAAAGGTCTCACCTGACTCTCTTGCTCTCCCTCCTTCCAAGACATACAATGCAGCCACTACAGTAAAATGGACTGACTGACCATCAGCCCAGGGTCTCCATGCTTTATGTGATGCTTAGAGGCAAACTCCCAGTGGGATAAAGGCTGATGTATCCTTGTTGGAATACTGGCAATGGTTGCAGTCCTACCTACTTGGTCGTGGTGACAGTACGAGCCTCACAACTGCCATGTAACATGGGTAGGATACGTATTATTAACTCCATTTTACAGATGAGGAATAACTGAGGCCCAGAGAGGGTACAGGACTTCTCAACAACACACAAGGAGTTGGCAGTAGATCTAAGCAGTGGCCTTTGCCCACAATCACAGAGCTAGTTACTGACAGCCAGAACTAGGACCCAGGCACCTGTGTCCTCACCCAGCAGGTTTTTTTCCCACTGTTTCCTTAGGCAGCATAAGAAGACAACTGTCACTCAGTAGGTCAAGAGGAATGGCAAAGGTAAAGAAGAAAGAGATTTGAGCGAAAGAAAAGAAGGGTCAGAAGAAGTTACGAGAAGGAGGATAAGCAAAGTGCTTACCGTCTCAGGGATGGGGGAGAGGAGGGGTGGAGGGAGCAAATTTGGAACTCAAAACTTTACATGTAAAAACAATTTTTGATATTCATTTTTAATCAGGAAAAAATAAAATATTATTTAAAAAGAAAAAAAGGATAAGAAGGTAAATATCCAGCATCAGGTGAAGAATTAATCAGTCAATCAGCAAGCATTTATTAAGTGCCTGCTGTATGGCAAGCTTTATGATAGGCACTGGGGTACAAGTGAAGCAGTCCCTACCCTCAAGGACATGCTTTTTCTTCTTTTCACAAGAGTTTTATCAATGGTGAGTGAACGAAGTCATGTATGAGCAGAAGAAGAGGTGATCCAGTCATATGGCAAGAACTTTTGCAAAACATAAAACAATCTGAACTTCCTACCTAAACATCCCCCTGGTATCCCTGGTAACTCCCACCCCCCACCTCACCAAAAAAAAAAATCACTAAAAACCAGAAGGCCTACAATGAGCTGGGTTGTTTTATGGAGAATTTGTGGGAAAATAGAAATACAAATGTGCAGCTGTAGTCTTCTGTGAGTGTCTTTTTGTGGTAAGGAAGGAATCATTTGCCTTTTTCACACCTCTCATACCCCAGCCCCTCCTCTCTGACACTACCCCCACCCTGGTACAGATCCTGACTATACTATTATTATAGTAGCATGCTCATTGCCCACCCTCTTCATCTTTCTCCCCAATTCAGTCCATTTTCCACTAAGTTGTCAAACTTATCTTCCTATAACCCAGGTCTAACCACGTCACCCTCTCCCCCACCCCCATTCAATAAACTCCAATAGCTTTCCATTACATCTAGAATCAAATATAAAATTTTCCAATATTGAACGCCTTTCATAATCTAGCCCCTCCCTATCTTTCCAGCCTTCTTATGCCTGACCTCCTGCCCCACTCTCCCAAAACTCTGCAGTCCAGTGACATAGGCTTCCTTCCAGTTCCCCCAATAAAATTCTTGAACCCAACTTTGGGCATCTTCACTGGCTGTCCCCATGCCTGTACTGTTCTCCCTCATCATCTCCACCTCCTGGCTTCCCTGGCCTCCTTCAAGGCTCAGGTAAAGTTCTACCTCCTGCAAGGAGCCTTTCACAATACTTAATCCTAGCCACTCCTGAACCCTGAGATTATCTCTAATTTATCCCGAATATATTTTGTATGTCCCTAAATATTGTCTCCCCCATTAGACTGTGAGCTCCTTGAGAGCATGGGTCAATTTTTCCCCTCTCTTTGTTTCCCCAGCACTTAGCACAGAGACTGGCACAAAATAGATGCTTAATAAATACTTGTTGACTTGACTCCAGATCCTCGAGGTTTATGCCAATAGAGCACAAACTCTGACAGCTCCTACTCAGCTGGAAAAGCTTTTCTGTATTGATGGATTGTGCCAGTAGTTCGGTATTTGCCTAGATAAGTACCAAGAGAAACTCATCACTAGAAGATTAGTCACTACATGATCAACTAATTTGTCAATACATAGAGATCACATTCTCTTTCTATGGAGGGAATACTCTCATTAATGAGATTGTGGGTTCTTTAAGGTATTGATGCATGGACAAGATTCGCCCAAGATGAGAAATCTTGTACTCTGTGATTTGCATTAGTGGAAAGAGGCCTAAGGGTCCACCAAGGTTTAAAAAATAAAATCCCTGCTAAAGCCTAGACTCAAATGTCTCTTTCCTGAATTAACACCCACATTCAAGGCATAAAGCTTAAATCCATAGATGATTGTGTTGTGATTTCCTTGTCCCTGCTTACCCTTCTTCATAATTTTCCTATTTCTATCAAAACCACCAACATCCTTCCAGTCACCGAGGTTCAAAACCCAGGCAGTCATTCTTTGCCCTTCACTCTTCCTCTCCCCTTATATCCAATCAGCTGCTGAATCTTATTAATTACACTTCTCCAACATCTCTCCCCTCCTCTCCACTCACATAGTCACCTTCCTCATTCTCTCCATTATTGCCTCTCACCCAGACCAATACGGTATTTTTCCACTTGGTCTCCCTGCTTCCAACATCTCCCATCTCCAACTTAACCCTGATACACCTGCCAAATTGGTACTGCTAAAGTGCAGGCGTGACCCCATCTCTCTCCTGCTCAAGGATGCACAATTACTCCACTTACCTCGAGGCTGAAATACAAACTCCGATGTTTGACAATTCCCTGTGCCTGCAAGGCCCTCCTTTCTCCCTCCTTAAGGGCTTACTAATCCCCAGGCACTGGGCAAGGTGCTGGGGATAGACACAAAGGCTCTTCCACTTCTGGGAATCCCTCAATGCCTTTAAGGATCAGCCCACGGACCACTTCCCACAGGAGACCCCACTAATCTTCTTCCAGTCATTTGTACTCTCCTCATCTTCAAGGGACGTTGGACTTACTTTGCATTTGCATACATGTTGGACACCTTCAGTACTAGGCTAGTTGACAGAGGACAAGGACTCTTCATTTTCATCTTTCCATCGCCAGTGCCCTGCATACAGTAGAAGCTTCATAAATATTTCTGGAATTGAATATATGTATATATGTATATACATACAACTATATACACATACATATGTAATACATATTCATGATTTCATATGCACATACTGACCTATAACTTTAATAGCAGAGGAAGGAGAGGGAGGCCTAATTGGGGAAGGAGATTCCTGGCCTCTTCCAATCTCTTGCTCAAGGATGAAATCCACAGAACAAAGAAACCCAGAATCTCAAGGTTTCAGGGACTTTATGTCCCTTCCTGATAGCCTCCACAGACAGAGTCACAACAGATGAGCCAAGAGAAGTGAGAAAACCACTCCAAGGGCACTCAGGCCCTTCATGACAAGGGCATTTCTCACACAAGAAGCTCAGACACCACAGTCCCATATTCCACTGGCAGGGATAACCTAGGCCATCCTCCATTAGAAGAAAGGAACTGGCCACCTGGTCCTTCAGACCAGCTTGTCTCCTGCAGAGATTTTCCCAAGCAAAGCCCTTGGGTCTGGTTTTTCTCTTCCTTTTGCCTTTCCCTTCCCCCTTTCCTTGAAGTAGATCTCAGGCAATGTCAAGGGAGGGATCTGGGCTGGCTTACCCGAGGGGTTCAACAGATGGAGCATTGTTTGCAGAGAAAAAAACAACTGCTGTCCAGATGTGGACCTTCATCTCTGCATGTTTCCCCACTGGAGGAAGGGTAGATGCTGTGGGCTGCAAGTTATCACTAGGTAAGTCAGATCTGCTTCAGAGTCGAATTCACCCACTGAGACCACTGAAAACAAGTAAGATAGATTCAGGAAGAAGACACCTGTCTATGTAGAACACTACAAAACCAAGAGAAGTATTGTGTGTAGTGTAATGAAAAAAGCATTAGACTTTGAGTCAGACAGAGGATCTGAGTTTCAATCCTAGCTCTGCTGTTTAGTAACTGTTAATTGGTCAAGTCATTTCATTCCTGAGCCTCAGTTTCCCCATTTGTAAAATGGAGAAAATAATACTTGCATTTGCTCTCTCACAGGGTTTTTATGAGCAAAATGTCTCTCGGCCTCAGTTTCCTCATCTGTAAAATGGGAACAATAACAGTACCCACTTCTCAAGGTTGCTGTGAGGATCAAATGAAATTCTATTTGTAAAGTGCTTTTTTTTAATGTACTTACATAAATGTTATTAAAATATACTTTAAAGCCCATACAAATGTAATGTATTTTCAACTACATTTTTATTCCTAATATTGTAGAGCCAGTTAAAAACATGGACATGATAACAAAACTCTGGGTTGCTAATAATGTTTTAATTTTTAGATGGTTTGAATTCCTTCTCAAACACTTAGCTGTATGGCCCTGAACAAGTCACTTCACCTCAGTCTGCCTCCATTTTATCAACTGTAAAATGGGGATAATAATAGCCCCTATTGGGGACTGCTAGGTGGCCTGGAGTCAGGAGGATTTGAGTTCAAATCCAGCCTCAGACACTTAACACTTACTAGCTTTGTGACATTGGGCAAGTCACTTAACCCCAATTGTCCTGCCTTCCCCCCTCCAAAAAAAAAATAGTAATAGCCCCTATTTCCAGAGTTGTTGTAAGAATCAAATGAGATATTTGCAAAATGTTCAGCATAGAACCTGGCACATAGTAGGCACTTAGTAAATGCCTGTTTCCTTCTTAATGTGCTTTGTTTTCTAAGAGCTCACCTCTACTACCACACCTACCCTCATAACCTGCCTACTCCCCCAGGATAAGGCATGGGCAAGGTATTATCATTCAATTAAATATAACAAAAGTATATTAAAAAATCCATTTTGTGCAGAGCATAGTGATTAGTATAAGAAAAAAAACAAAATTAAACTATCAATTCCTGGCCTCATGGAGCTTATGGTCTATTATAAGGATATGGTTTATATACAAATAATCATAATTATAAATTATTATTATAAATTGTAATAATATGTAAGAGAGTTTCCAAAAGTAAGCGTCCCTATGAGGTTGAGGGTGGAGGAGGGGGATCTGAGGGCTTATAATAATAGCAACACTCGTTGATACAATGCTTCAAAGTTAGCAAAGTTGGGTTTTTTTACATGTATTAATTTATCTGATCCTCACCACAACCCTGTGAGGTAGGCACTATTATTATCTCCATTTTACAGATGAAAAAGACTTAGACTAAGAGATGTCAAGGGACTGGCTCAGGGTCACACACAGCTAGCAACTGTCAAAGGCAGGATGCAAACCAAGGTCTTCCTGACCACGAGTCCAGTAATTCATCCACTGTGCCATCTAGCTGCCAGCAGGTCAGGGTAGGGTCAGGAAAGGCTTCCTGGAAGGCTTGGCATCCAAGTCCAAGCTCGGAGGACAGAGAGAATTGCAACAGGCAGTGGGTGGAGAAGGGCATTCCAAGCCTCGGGGAGCATCAGGAGCAAAGGCAAGGAGGGCAAAGGGCACAAGACACATTCAAAGGACTGTGAGTAGACGATTGTGATTGAAGTAAAGCGTCCAAGGTGGTGAATAATGTGGAACAAGATAGGAAAGGCCTTGAACACCAGGAGTTTAGAAATCATTTGATAAGCAACAGGCTTAGACAGCAAGGAGATCAAATCCGTCAATACTTTAAAAAATTAATTTAGGCTAGTCACTGGAAGGTCAAATACTGAAGCTGAAGCTTAAATACTTTGGCCACATAACAAGATGGGACTCACTGGAAAAGACATTGAGGTTAGGAAAGATTGAAGGCAAAAGGAAAAGGTGATGGCAGAGGATGAAATGGAGAGATGGTATTGTGGAAGCAACAAACATGACAAACTTTGAGAGATAGTGGAGGATAGAAGGGCCCGGTGTGCTATGGACCATGGAATCATAAAGAGTTGGACATGACTAAACAAGGCAGCCATTGAAGAGTTCTTGGAGATCTATTGAAGAAAAGCAGTAGGAGGACTAGATATTTGGGTTAGGAGAAATAGTCTGGCAAGAGTGTGGGGAACAGATTGGAGAAAGGACAAAGACTGAGGCAGAAAGGAGGGCATGGGACGAAGGCAGGAATCAGGGAAAGAGCCCAGGCCTCTGATTTCCAGCCTCAGGTTTGCCAGCCCTGCACAGTCCCAGATACTGAGTTTCTCACCTTTGTAGCCTACAACTCACTACCTGACAAGGCTGAATTTTCCCATTAGGCTTTTCAGATGGAACGCTGTAATTCCAGCGGCCGTGGGGTGGGGGAGGGAAGGAGGCAGGGGACAAAAAGATGAAGGACAAGGTCCCTTCCAAAAATAGAGAGATGAAAGAGAGAAATCGTGGGCGGTGAGCCTCCAACACAAGAAGCAAACCCAAAGTCACAGGGGGAGAAATTCAGCTGGCATTCTACCAGCAAAAGTCTCAGTCTGGAGCAGCTCAAAATATAACCTCCAGAGAGGCCAAGATTCCATTCCAGATGAAAATGGCCCCTCCTGGTATAAATTATGCACAGACATAATCTGGGTCCCAAAGACAATTACTGAAAGGGATTTTTAAGGTACTTTCCCCCCTCCCTGATCCCTCTTCTTTCTCTCTCCTTCTGCCTTCTTCTCTGTCTTTCTTCCTCCTTCTCTTTCTTTTTTAAAATCCTAGGCATGAGGAAAGAAAAAAAAAAAAACACTTCCCTTCTTATTTTTCCTTCATGTGGATGGTTTGTATTCCACTAAATACCTAGGTGGCATGAGTATAACTGCCGTACTTCCGTCTTTTTTCAGTCATGTCTGACTCCATGAGCCCAGTTAGGGCTTTCTTGGCAAAGATTCTCCAGTTCATTTTACAGATGAGGAAACTGAAGCACAGTTAAGTGACTTGCCCAGGGTCACACAGGTTGTGTCTGAGTTTAAATTTGAACTCAGGTCTCCCTGACTCCAGACCGAGCACTCTGTGCATTATGGAGCCACCTAGCTGCCCCCTAGATCTCAGATCAAAGCCTTTCTCAGATAATGAGTAGCTACCATGAACTGATTAAACAACAAATTATCTGAGAATCAACCGGACTAGAACAGAATCATCACCAGGTTGTCTGCAAGGAGATAAATTTTTCAGTCACAGAAGGGCTAGAAGGAATTTATAATCTAGTCACCATCAGACCCAAGTTCTGCCACTATCACAGAAAAATAGAAACATTGACTTATCATTGAGTCCAGCAGCTCTCAAAGTATGGTCCAGGAACTCCGAGATCTTTTCAGGGGGCCCAAGAGGTCAAAACTATTTTCATATTAATACTAAGAATGTTTAGACTTCTAACATGATAAACATTAGCAAATGTGACCCACATAAATGAAAGCTCTTGTGGAGGGACAGAATCTTCAATTTTTAAGTGTATAAAAGAGATATAAAAATCTGAGTCCTGATGATCTAGTCCAATCCTTGAACTCTATAGAAAAGCAAACTAAGGCATGATAGTAAAAACAAAAGTCATAAAGAGATAACTTTGTGACTCAGTTTACCCCTCTCAAGTCTGAACTACACATGGATCATTTGTGCCCAATCCGTGACAGAACATTCCAAACTTGTATTCGTCTGATCAGCCACAATCAGACGCACTGACACTCGACTCTTCAAGAACAGAGGACAACAGCCAACCTGAAATAGTGCTTGTCTCACTGGGTCAGGTGATGTCATGAGGAAAGGAAGGAAATAAAGAATGCCCCCAAATTGTGTGCTAAGTGATTGACAAAGGCCCCTTTTAATCTTCAAGACCACCCTGGGAGGTAAGTACCATTATTATCTCCATTTGATAGTTGAGGAGACTGAGGCAGATAGGATTAAGTGGCTTGTCCAGGGTCACACAGCTAGTAAGTGCCAGAGGCCCAATTTGAACGCAGGTCTTCCTGACTCCAGGCCCAGCATTCTACCCAATGAGCCACCTCACTCCTTCTGAGGCTCTACGGAGGGAGGAGGGATGATCCCTTTATTCCCTGGTAATTTCTCTAGTGCTATGAAATCTTTTATACACATCTCCCACATGTCCCCTACAGGAAGGTGTTACTGTGACGCATCTCAACCAACCCAACCTATCTTCCACATTAAGACAGAGAAAGAAAAACAACTTACAGAGTATTGGACTGACATTTACTTGAAGTTTTAAGGTTAACTAAACACTTTACAAACATTATCTCCTTTTATCCACAGAGTGAAATAGATTATACAGGTATTCTTAGACCCATTTTACAGATAAGGAAATGGAGGCTCCATGAGGTCAAATGATTTGAACCCAGGTCTCCCCACTATACACCCAGGGTTCTACTCACTCAACCCCAATGCTTCTCAAGCCAAATATTCACGATCACTCTACTTTCTTTACCTAGAACTAGGTAAACTTTACCTAGCACCTGGAGAAAGTCATACCTAAGATACATCACGCAACATGTAAATAGTACCCAGGGCAGGGTTACCTAAGACTCATTCTGATGCCAGGTAAGTGGAGTCCTGTGGATCAATTGGCAGATCACCCAATGGAAACTGCTTAACCTATAGAATGAAATCACAGGGGATAGATCATCTAGCTCCAGGCTCCCTGGGGAGCTGGCAGAGGGGTGGAATAAACGGGCTTGGGAATTGGAAGACTTCAAATAATAAGCTTCCAATAATTCTTCAAATGAGTCATTTACTTACACCCTGCTTCCAACCAAAGTCTTCCCACCTCAAAAGGAATGAGTTTCCCCTCCAGGGCACCCGTAGGTTGGTTTAATAAGCTAAGACAAAGATCATAGCCACAAAAGAGGATTTTTTAGAAGTCTTTCCTCATTCTTGGGTCAGGTGATGGGTGAGGCCGTGGTTGTGGGTTCTCTCCAGGTCATTGCCATCCCTTTTAACATCCAACAGCATAGCAACTCATGCTAAGATGAGCCTGCTTTACTGTTCTCAAAGCACTCACTTCACAACCACCCCATGACGCAGAGAGTTTCAGTATTATCTCCTTGTACAGATGAGCAAATTGCCCATAGGATGATAAAGTGACTTTCCCAGGAACACACAGCTATTAAGTTTCAGATGTCTTACTTTACAAATGGGGATAACGTGGCCTGAAAAAATGATCAGCTAGGTGGCTCAGTGCATAGAGTGATGGGCTTGAGTTAGGAAGACTCCTCTTTGTGAGTTCAAATCCAGGCTCTGACCCTCTCTAGCTATGTGACCCTGGGCAAATCACTTAACTCTGTTTGCCTCAGTTTCCTCATCTGTCAAATGAGCTGGAGGAGGAAATGGCCAACTACTCTAGTATCTTCACCAAGAAAATCCCAAATGGGGTCACAGAGAGTCAGACACAACGGAAAAATAAATGACTCAACAACAAAAAATTGTGGCCTAAGTAGTAATAATAATCAATAGTTAGCATTTATATAACATTTTAAAGTTTACAAAGCACTTTATATCCGCTATCTCATTTCATCCTGCACGACAACCCTAGATGAGATTATTATTCCCATTTTACAGTTGAGGAAACTGAGGCAGACACAGGTTAAGTGATTTGTCCAGAGTCACACAACTAAGAAGTGTCTGAGACAGGATTTGAACTGAGGTCTTTCCTGGCTCCAAGTGACTTTCCCAAAGTCACACAGAAAGACAGAGGAATAAATGGACCTTGCATCCAAATGTTTTGTCTTCAAGCCCAATGATCTCCTTACTATATCATATTCCCTCCAATATATATTTCAAACAAATGCTGACTAAATTATGTTTGATCCCCTGAAAAGTACCAAACTCTTTCCCTATAGCTCTTTAATCAATCCGTCAGTAATATTTATTGAGCACCTATCATGTACAAAGCACTCTGAGGGTGAACTTACAGTCTAACTGGGGAGACAAGGCATACGAATACCAAAGACAGCAAAGGATAAATGTCAAACAGATGGTTCAGACATAGTCATAAGCGATTAGATTTGGAAGAGGCCCTGGAGATCTCATCCAGTGTCTCTATCCTACAGATGAGACCCAGAGAGGTAAACACATTTACATCAAGGTCACACAGCTATCCAGTGGCCAAGCAAGGATGAGAGACCAAGTTTTCTGACTCCAAGTGCAGCACTCTCTCCATTATGCCTAAATCCATGCTCTAAGAGCGCAGGGATCATTGCAGCCTTGGTCCTCTGAAGCTACAGTCATTCTTCTGGGCGGATTTCAAGGCAAACCAGAACGTCTTCTCAACATGGTTAGAGCAAGATAAGACTGTGCCCCCTTCCAGGGAAGCAGCATGTGACAAGTAAGAGTGAAGGAGATCTCAGAAGGTTTAGAAAGATAGGTCAGGGGCAGCTAGTGGTGCAGTGAATAGAGCACCGGCCCTGGAGTCAGGAGGACCTGAGATCAAATCCAGCCTTAGACACTTGACACAATTACTAGCGTTGTGACTTTGGGCAAGTCACTTAACCCCAATTGCCCTCCAAAAAGCAAAAAGCAAAACAAAACAAAACAAGATAATTTATAAGGGCGGCTAGGTGGCGCAGTGAATAGAGCACCGGCCCTGGAGTCAGGAGCACCTGAGTTCAAATTCAGCCTCAGACACTTAACACATGCACACACACACACACACACACACACACACACACACACACAAAAACTAGCCATGTGACCTTGGGCAAGTCACTTAACCCCACTGCCCTCCAAAAAGCAAAAAAATAAAGAAAGATGGGGCAAATAATTTTATTCTGAGAGGACCCCTAAGTCATTTTTGCTTCTCTACTCCAGTCAGGATTGTTCTCCTGGCTGCAATGACCTTTTCCCCTATCTATTCAAAGACAATTCATCTTTTTTTTTTAATTAATCAATTTACATATTTTTAGCTTTCAACATTCATTTACAAAAGATTTTGAGTTCTAAATTTTCTCCCACTCTCTTCACTCTTCCCCCCACAAGTGCAATATGATAGAGACTTCGACATATATATTCATATTAAACATATATTCACATTAGTCATGTCATAAAGAAGAATTAGAACCAATGAGAAGAACGAAAAGAAAGAAGAAACAAAAAAGAGAGAGCAAATAGTATATTTTGATCTGTATTCAGACTCCATAATTCTTTTTCTGGATGTGGATAGCATTTTCCATCATGAGTCTTTTTGAGACAAAGACAATTGATCTTTTAAGGCCTAGATAAAGTCTATCTCTGAAACAGTCACCTTGCCAACAGGACCAGAGACCAAGGCCTAGAACAATTATCTTAATTCTATCAGCTCCAGAATCCTTTCTCTAAGGCCCCCCTTTTCTTTCAGTTGAATGCCTCACGTGGCCCATTACACCCAGACAGGTTTCAACTACTCCTTAGCTTTGCCCTGGTGAATACCATCAACCACCCCCACTTCCTTCTTCTGTTCTAGAACCACAATCAAATTATTGGCATTCCATTGCTATTACATAAGGTGTGTCAGACTTCTTGCAATGACTCCACTCACCATTCTTGTAACTTTCCAATCCTAAGTACCAGTCCCTGGCTTCCACTCTCCTGTGTGTATTGCCTCTCCCATTAGAATGTAAGCTCCTTGAGGACAGGAGCTTTGTGTGTGTGTGTGTTTTTTCTTTTTTATCGTATCCCCAGAGAGCTTAGGCTTGGCTTAATAAATGCTTTTTTATTCATCCCTTCCACCTCTATAGACATTCCTCAAGCCTCAAAGCCACATATCTCTCTCTCTGCTCTAAATGCCAATGCTACTTATAACTTGCACCACCTAAAAACCTAAATGTTCTACAGAAGTGTGATATGTACCAATTGATTCTATGAAGTTTAACATTCATTCCTCTGTTGGTTGTGTTGTGTGTGACTTACATCCTCAGTAACATTTCAAACTCCCCTAAGTCAGGAACTGTGTCTTCTGCTACTTTAGTTTTCCCCCCAGAGCCCTGAAGAAACTTCATTCAATTCTTCAAAAAGCTATTATTTCATCTGTGCAGGTATACCCCCTCCCAATGTAAATTGAAGTCCCCTCCATGCCCTAGTAGGTGGTTTAGTGAGTTATCCTGGTCCCAAGGAAATCATGAACTGGAGGCTGTCTCATACCATGAGCCTCTCTGAACTTAGCTAGCTAGAATATGACAGACACACAGACTGTCCTGGGCTGAACCCAAAGTCCTTTGAGCTTGATCAGGATCTGCCAGAACTTGCATTCTACTGGCATACCCTTCAAGAACCCAGGGTCACCTCCACATCATAATGAGGCAACAGAAGCTTTAGTGGAAGACTGGGCACAAGCAGCTGCTGAATGCTTATTGACTTGCTGTAACTTGATCAGGCAAGGAAATCATGCCACTTACATTCAGACAGAAGCCTTGTCTAATTCCCAGATCCTACTGGTGCATCTCCTTGAAGATGCAGAGATAGGCAATGGTCCTTGTGCCCCAAGTGTCCACCAGACAGAAGCTATGGGTAGGGGCTCCTGTCACCCAACAGTCCATCTTCACAATGACTGATTATATGAGCTCTGTATATTTCTGACTGCCCCCTGATTCCCAAATGCTGGGGTGCAGCATTTGCCTCATTTCTTCTAGCCCTTCTTCCATCTAGTTTTGCTACTAATGTTTCATCCCACTTTGACCTGGCTTGAGATCTGTTTACTGCTCTCCAGCTTTGGTGTTTCTCAGTTCTATCACAAGTGGATCACCCCAAAACAGCCAGAGTAAACTTCTACTACTCAGTCAGTCAATAAGCATTTATTAAGTACCTCTTGTGTGCCAGAAACTGTGCTAAGTGCTAGGGATACAAAGAAAGGCAAAGGACAGTCCCTGCCTTTGAGGAGGCCCAGTCCAACACTGCTCACTCTGACTGCTTTGGTTGGGCAAACACCCTCAGGTCACAAGTCTTAGCTATCAGCCCCCACCCCATTTTTTGGTGTTTTTTTTTTAGTAAAAAAAAATAAAATTTAATGGTCTTAAATGCAAAAGTAAAAAACAAAAAGGAAAAAGAAAATTTAATTGAAACAGAATAACTCAAAATAGTCAAGGCAGCATGAAGAAAACTTTGGGTAAAAGGTTGATAAAGATACACCAGCTAGGAAATACATCTTCTAGCCGGTGCATCTCTATCAACTATTTGTGTCCCATAACAGGAAAGGTCATCCGTAGTGAGAAAATCACTTCTCAAAATCATTGGCAGAGACCCAACAACATATATGCAATCATTGTATTAAGTTAATGCTCGCTAGAAAAAGGCCTTAGAGATTGATATTCCAATTCTCTCATTTTACCAAAACTCAGAGGGGCATTGACTCGGCAAAGGTCACAAAGGTAGTAAGCAGAAGAACAGGGATCTGAACCCAAGTCATCTGGCACTAGGACCAATACTGTTTCCAATATACCATGGTACTTTCAAAACTTCCTGTTTTCCAAAGTGGCATATAGTGGGTGCTTAATAAATTCCTGTTGCTTGATTGGGAAGGGAATGCTAGTCTTTGCCTAGATATTACAAATTAGTTGGATCTTAATCCAGTAGAAAATTTTACATGTGATGTACTAACATCTGGCACCCTGTCAGACCTGGAACAAATGCAGCCTTATAGATATTTTTAAAAGAGCCATGATTTTACCATTGTGGTCACCTGCTCTACCAACCTAGATGACAGCCTTTCTGCTCCTTAGCAAGTAGTGTCTTAAGTTACTATGGCCCCCAAAATTCATCAACTGATGAAGGAAGGAAGGAAGGAAGGAAGGAAGGAAGGAAGGAAGGAAGGAAGGA
>NW_027187378.1:41975799-42032595 GCF_028583685.1 Petaurus breviceps papuanus | reverse complement strand
AAGGAAGGAAGGAAGGAAGGAAGGAAGGAAGGAAGGAAGGAAGGAATCATTTATTAAGGACCCAGTAGGTGCTTAGGACTTAACAAATATCTCATTTTGATCCTTTTAACAACACTAGGAGTTAGGTGTTATTATTGTTGTCCATTTTACACCTGAGGAAACTAAGGCAGACTGAGGTTAAGTAACTTGCCACATAGCTAGGAAGTATCAGGATCCTGATTTGAACTCAGATCTTGCTGACTCCAGGCTGTGCACTATGGTGCCACCTAACAGCTAACCTTTGGATGATCTCTCTCTCTCTCTCTCTCTCTCTCTCTCTCTCTCTCTCTCTCTCTACATATATATATATATATATATATATATATACACACACACACACATCTATATGTGTAGAGAATGTTAGCTGCTTACAATCTAGTTAAGATGGAAACACACACATACACACACACACACATACCACACTGAATATCAGCAGGAGAAAATATACCAGAATGCACATAGAATAAGTGGTATGTGTTCAGAGAAAATCATCATGGACTTGATCAGTCAGGAAAGGCTATAAAAAGAAGGTAAGATTTGAACTGTGCCTTGTGGATATCACAATATCTGATAACAGGAGGCCAGTACATGCAAATGCCTTGGACCTAACATGGCAGAGATTTAAACCTTTCTAATATACTTATATAAATTTGCATGCCATGGTCACCTGGATCATTGCCTTACCTTACAAGATCAGAAGTTCCATGAGGTCATGGCCCATGTCACTGACTTCTGTATCTCCCTCAATGCAGTACAAAATTGCCCTGCACACATTAGACACGTAATGGTTGTTGAAAGAATCACTGGATGAATTAATTAAATCCACTATCAAGTAATGCCGGGTCTGAGAATGCAGCCAGCACAGCAAACTGTCAATATGCTTCACTCCTAGTTGCATTTGATCTTCCTCAGTTTTCCTGACACCTCTGATTTGTTCTGACAATTTACTTTCTACCCTGGCTTTTGCACCTGCCTGATGAATCCATGTATTTCAGGCAGCTTGCAAACTTCGCGTCTGGCTACTGGCCTCTCAATAATATTTTGACCCTTGGCTTCTTACGCAACCACTGCTTGCCTTTCTTTGCTTTCAATTTAATTCAATAGATACTCAATGTGTACCTAATGCATAGAAAGAACCATGTTAAGTGCTAGGGAGATACAAAGTTAGGAAAATGGGTCCCTGTCCACTTGTCACTTACAGTCTTCTAGGGAAGAAAGGGCAGAAAATAAGGTTGCACAGATAATAAAAATAAATTAATTAATTATAAAGAGATGGAAAAAAATTCCTATGTGATGGGGGTGGGGTGGGGAATGGTCATTACTATTACAACTCTGGGCAATTCACTATACTTCCGACTGCCTCAGATTCCTCATCTATAAAATGGCCACAATAATAGCATCTACCTCCCAGGGTTGTTGGGAGGATCAAATAAGATAATATTTATAAAGCATTAAGTGGTTAATAAATGCTTGCTTACTGGGAAATAAGATGTACAGGCACTGGAGTATAGAAATCCATCTTGCCCTACTAGAAAGTTAGAGGGGGTATGGGGGAGGATATAAGAGACAGCAGATTGGGGGAAGTCAGGAGGTTTGCTATTTTGGGGTGGGGTAGGGGAAATATGGGGAGAAAATTTGTGACTCTAAATCTTGTGAAAATGAATGTGGAAAACTAAAAATAAACCAAAAAAAATAAAATAAATAAATGTTTGCTTCCTTCTTTCCTATAACTTGATGGATTTGGGGTGCCACAAATTCTTTTTTTTAATGCTTTATTAACTTCTGATTTACATCATTCGTTTCCACCAGATTTTGAGTTACAAATTTTCTCTCCGTTTTTCCCCTACCCACCGCCCCAAAATAGCAGTCCCACAGGATATCCCCTCCTCCAATCTGCTCTCTCCCATATTTTCTCCCATACCCCTTTAGACTTTTCCAGTGGATCTCTATGCCTCAGTGCCTGTATATCTTATTTCCCAATTACATGTAAGATGGTATTAATAATAGTATATATATACACATATATATACATATATATTTGAATATTTGAATTTAAAACTTTCAATTCTAAATTCATTCCCTTCCTTCCTTGTCACCCACCTTTACTGGGAAGATAAGCAGTTCAGTATAGGTTGTACATGTGTGGCTAATGCAAAACAATAACATAGTAGATATATTGTAAAAGACTGACCATATTTCCCTCCCTCCTATCCCACCTCCCACTTGTTCTATTCTCTACTTTGATCCCATCCCTTTTCAAAAGCAGGTGCTTCCAACTTCCCTCCCCCCGGAGCCTTCCCTCCTTCTATCATCCCCCCTCTCATCCCCTTCCCCCCCTATTCTCCTGGAGGGTGAGATACCCTATTTAGTGTGTATTTCACTCCCTCCTCAAGCAAAATTCAGTGGGAATAAGGTTGACCCATTCCCTTTTGCCTTCCTATTCTTCCCCTCCCTTGTAACCATTTTCCCTTGCCTCTTCTGTATGACATAGTTTACCCCAATCTGTCTCTCCCCATCTCCTCTCATTATATTCCTCTCTCACCTCTTAATTTTACCTTTTAAGTATCATTCCTTCCTGTTACATTGGTCCTGTGCCCTCTATCTATGTATACCTGTAAACATATATATACACATTCACATATGTATTCATATGCCCATATACCCTCATATGTAGACATATATATATATATATATATATATTTCTAATCCCTTCAACTACTGAGAAAAGTTTCATAAGTTACAATTATTGTTTTTCTATATAGGAATGCTAATAGTTCAACTTTGATAAGTTCCTTATGATTCCTTTTCCCTGTTTACCTTCTCATGCTTCTCTTGCTTCTTGTATCTGAATGTCAAATTTTCTATTCAACTGTTTTTTTTTTTTAGCAAGAATGCTTGAAAGTCCTCTATTCCATTGAATGACCATATTTTCCCCTGAAACATGATACTCAGTTTTGCTGGGTAGGTGACTCTTGGTTTTAATCCCAGCTCCTTTGCCCTCGGGAATATCATATTCCAAGCCCTTCGATCCCTCAGTGTAGAAGCTGCCAGATCCTGGGTTATCCTGATTGTGTTTCCACAATATTCAAATTGTTTCTTCCTGGCTGCTTATAATATTCTCTCCTTAATCTGGGAATTCCGGAACCTGGCTATAATATTCCTAGGAGTTTTCTTTTTGGGATCTTTTTCAGGAGGTGATTGGTGGATTCTTTCAACCTCTATTTTGCCCTCTGGTACTAAAACATCAGGGCAGTTTTCTTTGAGAACTTCCTGGAGGATGATTTCTAGGTTCTTACTTTGGTCATGGCTTTCAGGTAGTCCAATAATTTTTAAATTATCTCTCCTGGATCTATTTTCCAGGTCAGTGGTTTTTCCCATGAGATATTTCACATTGCCTTCTATTCTTTCATTTGTTTGGATCTGTTTAACAGCATCTTGATTTCTCATAAAGTCATTAGCTTCCATTTGCTCCAATCTAATTCTGAAACAATGATTCTCCTCATTTTTCTGGCAAATTCGGCTTTTTAAGGCATTCTTCTCCTCATTGCCTTTTTGAGCCTCCTTTGCCATTTGAGTCAGTCTGTTTTTTTAAGGTATTAGTTTCCTCAGTCAGGCTGTTGACTCTCATTTTATAATTTTCTTGCATTGTTTTCATTTCTCTTCCCAATTTTTCCTCCACTTCTCTTATCTGCTTCTTAAGGTCTTCTATGGCCTGTAACCAGCTTGTATTTTCATTTGAAGCTTTTGATGCAGGAGTTTTGACTTCACTGTTTTCCTCCTGTTCCATGCTTTGCTCCTTTTTGTCCCCAAAATAGGACTGTATTGTTGGAATCTTCTGTCTGCTTTGTTTCCTTTGCCTGTTCATTTTGCCACTCAGTTACTTGACTTTTGGGCTTTTTGCCACAGTAGGACCATGCCACCAGACAGGGGAGTTTTCATCCCAAACACTGAGGTTTTCTCAGCTGCCTAGGTATTAGATTGGTGCCTTCTCTGAGGTCTCCACACGCTCTGGCAAGCTGGACACACACCCCAGGACCTCCACCCTAGACTGCAATCCAGATCCAAGCAGGTTAAAGCAAGAGCGATCACCCTTCAGACTGGTGCTTGTTCCCCCTACACTCTGCAGGCCAGGAGCTGAAGCTGCCACGTGGCATTGGCTGGCTGTGCTGGCATCTCAGCGGCTTTTCGCCCCGGGGGGTTAAAGCCACGCACTCCCACTTACTGGTCCCAAAGTCCAGACTGCACTGACCTCTCACTTTCCTTTGTGTCTATGTGTTGATAAATCTGGAAACGGCCACAGCTGCTGCTGATCTGGAGTCCCTCCAGCCGGTGGCTGGTCAGGTCCGCCCTGGGGCTAAAGCCTCCTTGTGGGCTGGGCTCGGCTCCCAGAGCGCTGTGCTGGATTCCTGCTGGCCTGCCAGGCTGTCCTCAGCGGGAGGTTAGCTTCTCTGTGTCATTTTGTAGGTTCTGCAGCTCCAAACTTTGTTTAGAGTCCCCTTTTTACATGGATTAGGGAGGGTGGAAGCCGGAGATGCGGGAAGGTCATGCTTCTACTCCACCATCTTGGCTCCGTGCCCCGGTGCCACAAATTCTACATGGAATTTTTAAGGGATCAAGAAAATTTTCATGGGAGAAGGAGGTGGAGAATAACATTAATGTTGGGTTTCAAAGATTGGGTAGGAATTTTAAAAATAAGATGGAAAGGGAAGACATTCCAGTCATAGAAAATAGTGTGAGCAAAGGCCTGGAAACAGGAAAATGGCCTCTAAATTCTGAGGGGTGGGAGAGTAAAGGAGGGAGGAAGAGAGAGGGGAGGGAAGTATGGAGAGAGAGGGAGGAAGATGGAGGCAGAGGGGGAAAGACAGATGGACAGAAATATGGAAGATAGAAATAATAATAATAATAACAATAGCTAACATTTATACTGTATATTGCTTACTATATTCCAGGCACTGTGCTAAGCTGTACAAACATTACATTTGATCCTCACAACAAATCTGGGAAGTAAGTGTAATTATAATCCTTGTTTAATAGATGAGGAAACTGAGGCAAACAGGTTAAGTGACCTGCCCAGAATCACACAGCTAGTAAGTGTCTAAGGTCAACTTGAACTCAGGTCTTCTTGACTCCAGGTTCAGAGCTCAACCCACCGCCCCACCTTGTTGACCTATGAAAGATAGCCCCAGAGTATGAAAGACCTAAATTAAAATCCTGCCTCTGAGATATATTGAATATATAAACCTAAGCCAATAACTTAGCATTTCGGAGTCCCAAGGCAACGTCTCTTAAGACTATAAACTGCAAAGCAGGTAATAATCTATATGGGTAGAGAAAGTTATATAATATGTTGTAATAAATATTATATAATATGTTGCAATAAAATAATAAAAGTTATATAATATGATGTAATATATTGTGTGTAACATATGCAATATAATATATAATGAATGCATGTTATATATTCGTTCCCCTACTGGATTTGCTGCTGACTTCCTCAACTTTGCCACCATGCCTCAGCAAAAATCTCACCCTAGAACTCAGCACCTGGAGCCTCCTCCCTTTGTAATACTAGTACTTTGATGTGAGGGCTTGTTGAGCCCTGTTCAGAGCTGCTCATCCACCCAGAAGCTATAGTATGTGCAGCCACTACACTCTGGTAAAACTGCCCCAGCAGAGGGGCTAAACCAGGTCGAAGGCAACCAAAGGGCCTCAAGCACATTGAGGATTGAGTTGAGAGGATGTCTACCCCAAGCATGTGAAGACTTCCCCCAGCAGAATGGATGGATAAGAACAGCTTGTTCCAATGGCTATGAAGGCGGCTGAAGCAGACCCTATGGAGCACTTAGGGCTTGGTCAGACATCAAAGATGCCAAGGGCATCCCCTGCCTCCTGGGCCATCACCAGTCATCTTGACTTTTGTCCTTCAGCTAGACTCTGTTGACTCTGGAAGAGATAGTGAGGCTGATGACTTTATGCAGCCCTGCCTCACTTAAATCCAATTCACACACCAGTCAAGACATCACCCATAATGTCATTGTTCCTCTTCAAAAAGGAAGGGGAGACAACAATCAAACAAGCAGCACTAGCCGTAATCTGACCCAATTCAATAGAAAGGTTCAAACCCCAGGTGAATCCAGGCTCATTTCACCCAGATGAGCTGAGCTGTTGGGGAAGTACCAGGTTCTCTATGCCTCTCAGATAGTGAAAAATCTTCTCTCCTCCAGCTCCATCACTCTCAATGTTTTGCCTTATTTGCTGATCAGTCCTCAAGGTAGAAGGGGAAAACATGATGTGGATTTACCCAATCACAATGAGCTCCCCAGCCTCCACTCTTCTGGCAAAACTCATGTTTCCAGAAACATCTCAACTTCACTGAGTTCTACAGTTAGGTGGCCATAACATAATGGAATCAGCTGCCTATCAGAACAGAGGGCTAAACTTGGATCTTGCATTCTGTGCTTTTGCCCTTGACTTAGGAACAATCAACAATACATAATTAAGCATTTGCTACCCATTCAGCACTCCACTAGACAATACAAAAGCTACTCCAAACACAAAACTACCTTGAAAAGGCACACTTCACTTTATTGAGTTTTTTCACAGCTGCTCTTCCTAAAAGCAGGCAAAAAAGTACTAAGTAGTGAGTCAGGACTTGAACCCAGGTCCTCTAATACCAAGCCAGGGGTTCATGATGCCTTGTACACTGTAAAAACTGAAGAAATGCTTTGATTCTGTATAATCAATACATTGCTTGTCTGCTCGAGTAGTGGGAGAGGGGCAAGAGGGAGATAGAGAATTTGGAACTTAATTTTTTAAATGAACATTAAAAAATTTACATGTAACTGGAAAATATTTAACAAGATAAATACATTTTTTAAATTTTACATGTCACTTGGAAATAGTTAACAAAACAAACAAAAATGTGTTTTAAAAATGTTTTGTTTTGTGCTGGAGGACTCCTGAACACATCATGCCCAGTTATATAGGAGGGTCCCAAACAAGTGTTCTCTGCTGAGTCCCAGGAGTAGAAAAGGGACAAGTGATTGACCCTGTTGCACTAAAAACAACCGGGTTCCCTAGTGAGGTCTGGCATGTGCTATCCTTCAGGTCCAGTCATCAGGTGTTCCAGTCCTCTAGATCTGAACCATAGTTCCTTCTCTCTGTGGCATGAGGCATGAACTTGGAAATCTAGGTTTTTCTGCCCAGTGCCCTGTCACCAGTAGGGACCCCCAACTACAAAATCTGACTACAACTTGCTCATCAAGAAGTAGATGGAGCAGATTCACCAGCAGGGCCCAGAAAAGATAGCAACCTACCCCCATTCTAGTCTGGGATCTCTGTGAGCTGAGGGCATTTGGTTCTCATTCCCAGTGATCAGGATGTATGGAACATCCCCTCTCAGTCCCTAGAGCCTTAATACCGCACCTTGGCACTTCTATTTGCCTACTGTCTTTCTTGGTTCCCATGGGTAAAGAGCAACCATGCCATGCAGAAGGACAGGAGCCAAGTTGGGGTGGGGGAAGAGTGTAAAGGGACTACATAAACACATATATAATTGGTGTATGTGCAAAAAGATATACACACTTAATTCATGCCTCCCACACTAACCCTAACCCTAATTTTGCCTCTGACACTAATTCTTACCCTAACCGTCTGACACTAACCACAACCTTGATCCTAACCCTACTTGAAAATGAAGTTTCATGTGGACAATTTTTAAATTTTTCTAGAGATGTCATTAAAACTACAGAAACTCATAAACATTTTCCACATTTATTTTTTTAATGACAAAGAAATGATGTCCTACCCAGTTTTAATGTCCTCTGATTCTAGGAATCCAGAAAATAGAACACTGGGCTTTGATCCCATGACACTGGTCTCCTGGCTGTTCCAGGAACAACACACTCCATTTCTTGTCTCTGGACATTTACTCCACCCCATGGGTGGAATGCTCTCCCTCCTCTGCTCTAACTACTGACCTCCTTGGACTTCCTTTAAGTCCCAACTAAAATTCCATCCTCTACAGAAGCTTTCCCCAATCCCCAAAGTCTTCATTTCAGTGCTTTCCCCCTTTTGATTATCTCCTATTTATCCTGTGTACATAGCTATAGCAAGCTATAGCTTGCTTTTTATATATTTGTTTGTATGTTGCCCCCCCCCCATTAGATTGTAAGCTCCTTGCGGGCAGGGACTATCTATTGCTTCTTTTCTGTATTCTGAGCACTCCACACAGTGCCTGGAACATAGTAGGCACTCAATTAATATTTATTGAATTGAAATTGAATGGTATTTGATTGGACCACCAATTCTTTTCTAATTCTGATTAAGTAGTTTCCCTACCCTTATTCGAGCCCTTCCCACAGCCCAAAGGGTTCTTGGATCTCTGACCCACTTATCTCTGCTCCCACCTCTGCACTCCACACTTAGTGGTAGCCTGAGAACATACAGTAGAGAAGCCCTTCTCGGCTCCTTTTCTCCACCCCCATGAAAAGCAGGGATAAAATTTATCTCTCTGTATTGTTGGAGTGGCGGCATTCTATTTTTGAGTTTATACAAACAGTTTCCTAATAGTTAATACTTTCCTGTTTTTGAAAGGTAAAGAAAGTAGAGGGTCAATGCAAAACAAAGAGATATCCAGTTAACCAGGGATTATATGAGAATATAGGTAGAACCCCGGTCAGGAATTTTCCTGAATGAGAGATTTGGGGAGAGTAGAATCAATATCAAGAAAACTCACATTAATCCATTCCAAATTGGCCTACAGTCCTAAGGACCAATGTGGACAGTGGAAACTAGATCTAAGACCAGAGGAGCTGAGTTCAGATTCCAGCTCCACTACTCACCACTTTTATGCTATTTGATAAGTCATCACCAAAGTTATTGTACAACTTCTTCATCTATAAAATGAAGGCATTGAGCTAGATGGCCCCTAAGGTCCTTTATTATACTGGGTCTCTGAAGAGGAAGACAGGCTTGTTTAAAAGTTCAAGTACCACCACACACTTCAAATTTATAGTCTATAGTGTGCATGTGACAACAGGGGTAAGAGCAGAAGACATAGTCAACACCAGAATCAGCCATTCAAATATGGCAGCAGCAGAAGAAAGCAGGAAAAGGGAGGATCAGTTTTTGAATATCTCAAAATTCAGTTCAACAAACATTTTATTATACATCCAAAATGTGTACATATTACCTGCTTCTGTTCCTCAACCATGTAGGGTGAAGCAATCCCTCCCACTAGCTTCATGTATGGAACTGCCAGACTGGGAGAGGCTCTCTGTCTTTCTCTAGCTCTCTGTCTGTCTCTGTCTCTCTGTCTCTGTCTCTCTCTCTCTGTCTCTCTGTCTCTGTCTCTCTCTGTGTGTCTCTCTCTCTCTCTCCAGCAGTGGCCAAAAGAATGACTGTTCAGTTTACCCATAATAAAGCATAATACAGGTACCAAAAATTAAACTGGATGGGTAGAAGGGATACTTTCCACTTTCCCTTTAGGCCATGAAACTCTGAGAAGAGGGTTTGGGGTTTGGCTTTGTTTCATTTACCCTTTTCAGTTCTAGGCATAGGGGTGGAGTCACTGGACCTGGACCCCAGGACTAGATAGCCTTGGAGGCAGGATTGTAGCCCAGCCCAACAGGGAAGCCCTGAGAAGCGAGGGTGCCTGGGACACAAGCCTAATGGGGGCAGGAGGAGCTTTGGACTTAGAGCTTTGTGGAATAATACTAGATATGGACTTAGCTAAGCTGTGAACTTAGTCACCATCCCCTCTCCAAAGACCTGAGTGGTGCAAACGGGGATTAGGTCCCACTCCCTTACAGCTCTAGTAAGTAACCCACTCATTTCTCGAAATATCTAGTTTTGCAACTCTCTAATGCACTTATCATGTATGTTTTTGCATTTTATCCCTTTACTAGACTGTAAGATTCCTGAGGGCAGTAACTATATTTTATCAAACTTTGTGTCTCTTCACAAAGCTATAATTTGGTAAACATTTGTTGAAAGAATGAATGCTTAATCTTCGTATTTCCAGAATCATGCACATAGTAGGTATTTAATCAATGTTGTTGAATCATTCAATCATAAATTTAGAGAGAGTGAAAAGAAATAATCATGGGCCAGAGGGCCAGGCTCCCTCTGCTAGTCCCAAGCATGAAATGGTATTTCTAAGAAGCTAACATATATCATCAGCAAGGCCCAAGGCCCAGGGTTGGATTTCTAGACATTTAGAGCTAGGGGGCCAGAGAGGTCACCTAGTCTATTCCTTACCCTTCAGCCCAGTTTTCCTGGGTTTCTAGTGCTGTTGCCACTAACTATATAACGAAGACTGACTTTCACAACATTCAAAGTTGGAAAAGAAATCAAGAGAGAAGAGATAGCTTTGCTCTGTGACTGCAGCCTACCCCTACCCTTGGGTACGGACACTGCCCTGAATAAAAAAGGTCTTGAAGTGTAGTACAAGATGGTGCAAAGGAGATTAAAAAAAAACTTCAGCCAACAATGGATCAATTGGCCCGTTTCTGGTTGAATCACTGCACCAAGTAAAGGCAGCTGGCAAAGTAGCTGAAGTGGTCTTGGAAGTCAAGAACACTGGAATAAAATCCTACCTTCTCCACCTCTTATTAGCTGTGTGACAACTGAGTAAGTCATTCAACTTCTGTAGTCTTCAGATAACTCCCTCGAATTTATCTACTAAGACAAAGACAGGTTGCATCTACCTTGGTTGGAGGGGCCATCCACATGACCCTACACATGAACAAAATCATAGCTCAAATAGTTTATCCATGGGGCGGCCAGGTAGCACAGCAAGTAAGAGCACCGGCTCCAGTGTCGGGATGACCTGGATCAAATCCAGGCTCAGATACTCAGCACCACACCCAGAAATAATAACTGGCCGTGTAACCTTGAGCAAGTTACTTAACCGCAATTGCTTTAAAAAAAAAATAGTCTATCCTTCAGAGCACCCCACCAAAAAGTCTCTAGCCCTTTCTGACCACCTATGCCAACAGATGACCCTCTCCCTTTGCACCAGATCTCACATCCACTCCCCTTCCCCCAGCTCTCATATTCCTTCCCCACTATCTGTTTGAAAAGATAAGAAGCAAACCCTTCTTTGTTTTTTTCTGATTAATATAATAATAAATACATAAATACGCATATGTACATGAATATCTGGATTCTGTCTGTTGTACTTTTGTTCTCAGGTCTGTTTGTACTTATTCAGAAATTACATAATTAAAAAAAATAATATTAAGTAAATGCGCACATCAGACTGTCAAACTGCCCAGGCTAATCTTTGCTTAGAGTCGTGGTGACAGCCCCTTTATTTCTATTCCTTGTTTTTAAGCATAAAATATGTCACACCTGGAAGTAATTAGCATAATTTTTTACTAATTTATAGCTAATTACACAATTACTTTTCTATGAAGGGCTCTGGAAAGACACTTGAAGCTAAGTTTCACTGGATCTAGTGGCAAGAAATTACTCGAAAACATTGTGCTCACTTCAACCATTTAAAGGAAGGGGTGGCAGGAGTGTGCGAAGGGGAGGGAGCACCTTATAAAGTAATTCTTTCCTATTTCAAAGTGTTCCAATATGACAGGGATATAATTTCCCTAGCAATTTGTGGAGCATAGTGTTGGAACGTCTCAACTAATCCAACCCAACCAGAGTTTGCTCTAGGGAGAGGCCCACGAAAGGAGGCATTGACAAACACATTAGATTCAAAACGTTCAACTTGGGGATTCTCTGGCAAAACTAAAATCTAGGCCCTCCAGGAATGATAGGGTCACTCTCCAAGATTGTACTGCCTTGTATTTTGCATGGACTCAGTTTATCCCTGACTACGTGCATGTTTTCTTCCCCTTTCTAATGTAAACACAGGGACTAGTTCACTTTAGATTATTTATTCCCAGTGCCAAGTACAGTGCCTGGACCCATAGTAGTAGAGAAAAAGCAATAGATTTGGAATCAGAGGAATCTGGGTCAAATCTTGCCCCTAATAATTACTAGCTATTAGGGCCAAGGGCAAAGCACTTAATTTCTCTGATTCTGTTTTCTTACCTGTAAAAGGGGGATGATAATAGTAACTAATATTTTTTATGATGCTTTAAATTTTCCAAATAGACAGTTAAGTTATGCAGTGGTTACAGCATTAGGCCTGGAATCAGGAAGACCTAAGTTCATATCTGGCCTCAGACACTTGACACATTTGCTAGCTGTGTGACCTCGGGCAAGTCACTTAGCCCTAATTGCCTTGCCTTCCCCCTACCAAAAACAAACAAAACCCTTTGAGGTAGATGCTATTTTCACACTCACTTTACAGATGAGGAAACTGAGGCTGAGAGTCCCCAGTCACATAACTAGTAAGCATCTAAGGCAGTATATAAATTCAGGTCTGACTGATTCTGATTCTAATAGGTCACCAGGTAGTACCTACTTGTTTAAGAGACAAATGAAAGAATGCACATAAAAGGTCCACAAACCCTTTAGGTGCTATTCCAAATGTCAAGGAGAAGCACTGTAGTAACATTCCATTTCCACTTCAATTGTGCCCAATTCTTTATGACCCCATTTGCAGTTTTCTTGGCAGAGGTACTGGAGTGATTTCCATTCATTTCCTTCTCCGGCTCATTTTATAGATAAGGAACTGAGACAAATGGGGTAAGTGACTTGCCCAGGGTCATATGGCTGGTAAGTGTCTGAGCTCAGATTTGAACTCAGGAAGATGAGTCTTCCTTATTCCAAGCCTATTGCTATACACACTGTACTACCTACATGCACATAGAAGATTGAAAACTGGTGTCAGAGGGAGGAAAACCTGGGTTAAAGCCCTACCTTTGACCATGCCTGCTGCATGCCCATGATCAAGAACCTTCATCTCTCAGTGCTCCCAAGCAATTCTCTAAGACGCCTCTGGCTGCAGTCTTTGTTAATCTGCACCCATGGAGGAAATTTCCACGATGGGAGCCCCACATCAATGCAGTCATGAGCCTGTATGAAAACCAAGTGCTGACATTTTGACAACACTTAAAGATTTTCAAAGCACTTTGCACATGTGTATTATCTGAAGCCCACGCCAGAAGAGTGAGATAGGAATGTGTCTCATTATCCCCATTTTAGTGATGAGACAACAGAGAAGTTTTGAATGGCCCATGTTTCGCACAACTGTGAGGAAGGATAGGAGTCTAGGTCTTCTGAACAGCTCCAACACTTGAGCCACTAGGCCACACAGACTCTCCAAAATGTGACTTTTTAAAAAATATTTTTAATCCCTTTATTTATATTATTATTAATTTATGGAATAAACAAGCATTTCCATAACATAGTAAAATTAAAAAGGTGATTACACATGAAACTGCAAATCTATTATGTACAACTTGCTATTCATTTCAAAAATACAACAAAATTATCATGTAAATTTCTTTTTTTTTCCTTTGTCTTCTCTCCCTTCCCCCAGAGATGGCTACCATTAGACACAAATAGGTATGTTTGTGTGTATATGTATATATGTATACATATATGGTGTGTATGTGTGTATGTATGCATGTGTTTATGTATATGTATATATGTATAAATGTGTATATGTATGTAAAATTATTTTATACAGTTCTTTCTCTGGATGCAGATAGGGTCTTCCTTCATATGTCCTTTACAATTAATTTGGGTGTTTATAATAGACAAAATAACTTATTCACTTAAAGTTGTATTTAAAAAAATATTGCTGTTAATATAAAACTAGACAACAGTGAGGGGTAAAGGCTGACAGCCTGGGTACTCCTCTCATACCCATGAAATATCAGAAGAAAGCAAGGCAGGCCTCCAGTGTGTTGGGTGAATTCTCCATGGCTAACTTATGGGAGGAAAGGGACAAGAATCCAAATGGCACAGATGGGTTGTGAATGGGACTCCCAAACTTATGATATCACAAATCTATCTGAGTATTTGCAGACCTGTGTGGTGCAAACCATAAATGCTACAGGAAACCAGGAAGCATTAGAGGCGTGAAACAATTCATTAGAGGGCAAAAAAGTCAAGCACCTGAGACAGCACAATCCATCAGAAAGAGAATCAGATTTGTAGTCAGGGGATGAGGGTTTAAATCCCAGGTCTGCTACTTTTTACATGCATTGCCTTGGGCAAATCTCTCAGCCTCTCTGGGACTCAGTTTCCTCATATGTAAAAGGAGGGGGTGGGCCAGAAAAGCTCTCTGATTCCAAATATATGATCTCATAATACTTAAAATAACCATCAATCAGTGTTAAGTGAAAGATCTAGAATCCTAGCCTGTGCCCACCACTATTAATGTTCTAAATCAAAGCAGGAGGTTACCCTATCTCCTATCAGTTATTCATTAATAATTTGCCACATGGTATGGTGGAAAACATTAGACTTTGATTTGGAAAGATCTTGTCTTGAATTCCAACAGCAACATTAATTGGGTGGCCACGGCCAAGTCACTTAGTTATCAAAGCTTTCTGAGTCTCAGTTTTCTCATCAGTGAAATGAGAATAATAAAAATGCCCATGGCACCTACCTCATGGAGATCTGAAGGCCAAATAAGGTCATGTGTGAAAAGTACTTTGTTAATATTAAAGCATCCTATAAATATCAGCTATTATCAATCTAGGGAACTCCGGGTATTTTTGAAATATTATATCTTCACCTCATTTTACATTCACAATTTACCAACACCATCATTGCTGGAATCTTTCCATATTTCCCATGAACACTAAATAAGCTTTCCTCATGGATGCTCAACAAGCACACCTACTATGTGCCAGTCACTATGCTAGGTACAAAGGATATGAAGAGAAAAGAGAACCGATTACTGCCCTTGGGGACCTGTTTAGTGGGAGAGACAACATACAAAATAGATCACTTGTGGGGAAGGAAGGAGCTAGCAGATGGAGTGAGCAAGAAGGCATTGTGTAAAAGGCAGATCTGGGCTAAGATCTGGAGAAAATTCTAAAGTGGAGGGGAGGAGAAAGTTCATTCCAGGTAGTGACAAGTCAAAGAAATATCATAAAAGGTATTCAAGCTTTCAGACTTTCGGTAAGGTTTGGCACTGACCTGAAGTCCCTTCCTACCTTGAGATGCTAACTCTAAGATGAACTGGGCAAGTATTTTAAGGTTATTTTACTTATTGATTACTAAATTTTAAATTTTTATTTATAACCTTTTACTTTTATATCACCTTCACTTCCAAATATCTCCCCCTTCTCCTACCTACTCAATTAACCATTCCTTGTAACAAATAACAAAAAAGTCTGGGGTGGGGGGAAGGAAACATAGTTTAGCACAACTAACCAAATTTGACAGCACAAGCAATATTCTGACTCTTTGGACCCCACCTGTGGAAAGAAAAGCAATTGGAAAAATATTATTATTATTGTCATTTAATGAATAAGGAAACTCAGGCCTCGAGACATTTAGAAGGTCTGGGATTTAAGAATACTTTGATACCCAAATAACTACAAAGGACATTTGATAGAAGATGTTATCTGCATCCAGAGAAAGATCTAATAAATAGAAGTATGTCTAGAATAGTTTTACATATATATATATGTATATATATATATATATATATATATATATATACACACACACACATATTTGTGTCTAATAGCCATCTTTAGGGCAGGTGGGGGGGCAGTGCAGCAAGGAAAAAAAAGGGAGAAAACAAGAAAGTTACATGATAACTTTACTATATATTTAAAAAGAATAGCAAGTTGTACATAATAAATTTGCAGTTTCATGTACAATTATCTCTTTTTTCTATTCTACTATGTTATGGAAACTCTTGTTTGATTTAAGAGCAGAATAAAATAAATAAATTTTTTTTTAAACACCAAGCCAATTTTTCATGTCAATTAATGCCTCTGTTTCTTCTAGTTAAGGCCATAAAGTTAATTAGTGGTTCAGATAGGTCTAAAACTCAGATTTCCTTACTCCCAACCCATGCTTTTCCACTGGCCTGTTTATGGTACTAGGTATGAAGCCAGAAGACCTGGGTTTGAATCCTGGCTCTGATAATACTTGTGTGGCAAATCGTTTCCTCTCTCTGAGCCTTGGTAAAATTAGGGAACAGTGCTGAATGACCTTCAAGGTTTCTTCTATTTCTAAATCCTATGATCTTTTGAACTAAGTAAGAAAATAGTATCCCATCTTACTTGCAGGATACTACATGAACAGGCAGTCCACACACGAAATAATCAAAAAAAGAACAATTGACAGAGACAGACAGAGTTGAAGGAGGGTTGAATGGTCCTGAGGCTGGTGCAGTTCAGAGCATGACCTCTCCCAAGTCCAGCAAGAGCAGGGTGGGGGGGCTTGGCAGTGGTTCCTTCTTTTGTAAAAGAGATGGCTCCACCCCTTGCCCAGGACTATGCGGACAGGTTGTCTATCCATATGAGCAATGTTTATTATTCAACAAGGCATGATGAGACTGTTCAGAGGCTTCAAAGGCGGCTGGCGGTTTCCCTGAAGCAATCAAGGAGGCTTTGGACAATTAGCTGGAAGGTTTTGACAGAGAGAAAACCTGTGCACAAGCCTCTTAGCTCTAACTAGCACCAAAGTCAAATATTTTTCTTCTCCACCCCCCCCCCCCCCGTTTTTTTTCTGCAAGAATTTGAATATTCATTTTACCCACTAAGCATCCAGAATTCTGTGCCAGGTCTGTTAGCTGTTGTTTCTTTTTCCTCCACACTCCAGGCATCTGGCTCATGACTGTTAAGTCCCCTCTGTCTTGGAGGATCTCTGACCCAGAATATGAGCCCATTTTCTCCCAGGGCCCACACAGCTGCCTCTGCTCTGTCATCTAGGGAGAGCATTCCAGACGGGCTTTGTCTTCTTGGTTTGGGACTAAATGGAAAACTAACATGTAAAAAGGTCAATCGATTGAGGTATAGCAGGCAAAGGGGACATTTGAACAGCCTCAGAGATTGAGCTGGAGAGGCTCATAGGGATGAGGCCTACCCTAATCATTTTACAGATGAGGAAACTGAGGTCCAGAGAAAGGAAGTGACTTCCCCAAGGTCACACAGTGAAAAGTAGAACTGATATTCAGACTTGGGCCCTGTGATGATGTGGAAAGAGGACTCTGGTGTCAGATGACTCAAGTTCAAACCCCATCTCTGGTACTTACTGGGTAGTGCCTTTGACAAGTCATTTAACTTCTCTGGGCCTCAGTTTCCCCATCTGTAAAATGAAGGGGTTGGACTAGATGGATACCATGGTCCCTTCCAAGTCTAGAACCTCTGATCAATCCTATTACTCAAAGTTCAGTGCTCCTTCCCTACCTACACAGCTAGCTGGTAGAAACCAGATCTCCTAACCCCGAGGCCAAGGATTTCTTCATTACATCAACACTGGCTCTCACATTCAAGCTGCCTCCTGTAATTCCAAAGCCTCAGCTGTATGGCTCCCATGCCATGCTCCCAACCCGGTTCCAATAACCCACTGGGAGAAGGAACCATTTCTGCCTGGATTACTCTTGGCTATGCTGGCAGCTGTGCCAAAGGGTGCTGAAGGACAGATACCCCGAAGCTGCTATGAAGAAGGCAGAGCAATTCACCTTGCCCAGAGATAGCTATTTATGGCCCAGGCTCCTGTGGCTGACAGCTGCTGCCTAGACATAAGACCATTAGCAGAGAGCCCTCTCCATCTGCCAGCCCAGGGTTCTAAGGGTAAGCATCTCTTGATTTCCCCTGATAAGCTCTGGAGGCTCTGGTGAGGCCCCTGAGGCTGGGCAACCTCGGCTGATAGAATGACTCAACCCCTAGAAGTCCTAACTTTAGAGCCCTGGTTGCCCTGCCTGGGAAAGAGAAGTCCCAAAGGATCTGGGGGTGGATATTAGCCCTTGCATTCACTGGGGCCCTGATCTCAAGAAACAATATATTTCCAAAAGGTTTTAACAATAGACTTTGTGCAGAAGGCCTTCTTTAACACAAAATGTTTCCTTCCAATCTCAACAGTCAGAGCTCATTGGGGGCAGAGAAAATTATTATAACGGTCTCAGAGTTGGACTGGAGCTTAGAGGTTGTCTAGTCTATCTCAAGAGATGTGGAATGATTACATTCCAGGCATGGGGGATAGCCTACGTGAATGATGTCCAGAGGCAAGAAAGGTCAAGATGATGCGTGACTAATCTAAACCCATTATAGAATCACAGAAAATGTTAAAGCTGTCAGGGATCATTTCATACAGCCCCCTCTTTTAACACGAGGGAACAAAGACCCAAAAAAGAAAAGTGACTTACCCGAGGTCACCCAGGTACTGAGAGGCAGGACCAGAATTAGAATCCAGGTTTCCTGACTCCTTCTCTTCCTGTGTACTTTATAAAAGAGGAAGAGGAGGAGGAAAAGGAAAGGAAGAAGAGAAGAGAGAAGGTCACTCCCAGAGAAAGGCCAAGAGAGAGACAGAGAAAGGTGGAGAGACACTGAGAAGGAGACTGGCCAAACCAGAGAGAGACAGAGGTCTGATCATGTGGCTAGAAATGAAAGCCACTGATATAATCAGACTTTTGCACAGTATTACTGGAAACAAATAGTGACAGATTGCTAACATGTTACAGTGAAAATTACCAACTTGATGAGACTTTTGCACCATAACCAGCACCTCTTGTTATCCTATTAGCAAAAGGGATGAGACCAAATTGCTAATAGGAGAAAACTTTCATGTTATATTACATTACTCTAATCCTACAATGGGAACCAAACCAAAGAACAGACAGAAAGGCATATGGGAAATCTCCCAAGAGCAACCTGGCCTTGGGCACAATGTGACAAGGCCTTGAGATGTCTAGGAATGCCTGGTCCAGAGTTATATAATGAGATGATCAAAACTTTGCCTTTGGACTCTAACATGGGAACAAATTGGTGCACAGGCTCTTTGGAGGACCTGTGGGGGCAGGGGAGGCCCCCAAACCACCTCTCCTCCCCACAGGGTCCTATTACCATGATACCCTTCTTCCAGGGCCCATCATCTTCATATTCTTTCCCTAATCCCCAACCTCAAGTGACTCTGCCCCTGACTCTAGAATTCTTAGTTACAGTCCACTTTTCACTCCAGAGGTGCTGGGTTCCAGTATCTGGGATAAAGCAGTAGTCTAGCGCACTTACAAGGCATAGTCTGGTGGGGTAAGTAGGCTTCCAGGTTGGCACACTGGTGGAAACTCAATAAGGACTCATAAGAAAAATCAGTTTGGGACCCAGCACATTGAAACTCATTACCTTCTTACCACTCTTATCTGGCCACAGTCAAGCTTAGGACAATAGCAGTTGTTTTTTTTTTTTTTAACACACATAAACAGTATGGTTTAGTGGAAGGTTCCTTCAATTTGGAGCCAAATTCCATCAATACCAGTTACTACTTACATGACTTTGAGTCAGTCATTTCCCTTTTCTGTTCCTGTTTCTTCATTTGAGATTTGTTGTCATTCAGTTGTTTTTCATTTATGTCTGACTTTTTGTGACCCCATTTGGGGCAAAGATACCTGAGTGATTTGCCATCTCCTTCTCCAGCTCATTTTACAAATGAGGAAACTGAGGAAAACTGGGTTAAATGACTTGCCCAGCGTCACACAGCTAGTAAGTGTCTGAGGTTGGATTTGAACTCAGGAAAATGAGTCTTCCTGACTTCAGGCACAGCACTCTATCCACTGTGCCACTTTAACTGGATAATCTACAAAGTGCCTCTCAGTTCCAAATTAAAAAATGAAAATGGAGTATGAAAATGAAATGAAAAGATGAAAATTCCCCAGGCTACCCAGAGTGAAGATGCCTAACCCAGAGCTCTCATCTTTGCCCTTGGGATGTGAGAAGGATATGGTCTCAATCTCACATGTCTGACATTTGGAAGGATTTTTTTTAAGGTCAGAGGATGACAGATTTAGAAGTAGAAGAGGGCCTTAAAGATCATCTAGTACATCGCCTCTGAGGAAACCAGGACCTAGAAAAGTGACTTACCTAAGATCTCACAAGCAGTAAATAATCCCAGGGTTGTTGCAAGAATCAAATGGGATTAAATATGCCAAGCACTTCACAAACCTTAAAACATTAATAAATGCTAGCTATTTATAGCAAATAATTAATAATAATAATAATTACAAATGACAGTGCTTAGATTTGAGCCCAAGTCCTCAGCTGCTAGGTGGTGCAGTAGATAGAGTACTGGACCTGGAGTCAGGAAGACCTGAGTTCAAATCCAGCCTCAAACATTTACTAGCTATGTGACCCTGGGCAAGTCATTTAATTTCTACCTCAGTTTCCTCAACTATAAAATAGAGATAATAATAGCATTGAGTCCCAAGGGCTATTGTGAGGATCAAATGAGAGAATATTTTAAAACACTTGGAGCCCTACCTGACACATAGTAAACATTCAACAAATGCTTCTTTCTTTCCTTCTTTCCAAAGCCAATGTCTTTTTTTTTAAACCTCAAAAGGACTTTCTGTCCCAACCTAGCAGCTATCTAAAGAGAACTGGGACTTGCCTTGAAGCTACCCTCACTTCTCAGAAAACCTCCAGTCCTCTTTGCTTCTCTACCCCAGTTAGCCCTCCATGTCCCTCCCAGATAAACTAAGCAGGTTTATGGGGGTTTTCTTGGGGGTGAGGGGAAGGTGTTGCCCTGTCCTGAATGCAGCACATTTAATTTCCAACTGACTCTCCTCCTGCCTACAGCGTCTTCCTCTGCATGCACCTCCCTCTCCCCCCTTCCCTTAATTTTAAACCCTGAATGACTAAACAGGCCCAGATAGCGGGTGAGTCACAGAATCCCAGGTCGGCTGGTGCAGGCCCCTGCGGCCCAGCTGCTCCAGCAGCCCAGCTCTGGCCCCAGAGAGCAGCAGCAGGTCCGGCTGTGTGTGAGCTGGCTCTCCCCAGTAGTCACTCAGAAAAGTAATTGGCCAAAGATTATTCTGCGTAATTGAATGGCGTGGGCTTTGTATACCAAACAGGGACTTGTCTTTGTCAAAAAGTCTTTACAAAGTACCCAAGTGCTGGGTGTCAGACAGGACAAGTTTTTTAATCATGTTAAAATGATTTATTTAAACGTCAAACCATGTCACCTCACTTCCTTTCATTTTTCAAACTGTTTGTGTTTTTTCTGGATGATAAATTTATCTTCAGACAGTCTCAATATGACTAATTAACTTTGAAATATAAGAACCAGATGTGTGAGTTGGAGAGCTTTCTGAACTCTTGCCAGACGGGCGGGCGGTGGAATTTTTTTCCCCTTCCTTCTCTGCCTCCCCACCCCACCCCCCCAACCCCTCCCTGCTGACTGCCCTGAAATTGCTAAGCAGAGACTCCAGTTAAGTGGAAAAGCAGGGCTCCAGTTAAGAGAGAGAAGCCCTTTCTGTGCCCCTTCTTCCCTCCCCCAGCTTCAGTTGCTGGTGACTCTCCCCACCTAGCAATGACCCCCATGTGCCTGGCCAGGACTAGATGGGAAAACACCCCCCCACCACCACCTCAAGGGCTAGGAAAAGCCCCCTCCACAAATACCTAACTTAATGGCATACTCAAAGCAATGTAGTGAGCTGCCAACACACATTTGCCACATGAAAGTAAGTCAACCTTCAATGTGACACAAAGGGATTTCTTTCAAGGAAAGTCTTCCCCTGGGAAGAGTGCTCCTATCCCTAGCTGCTCTGTGGCCCAGCTCCAGCAGGCAGTGACAGATGAAGACCCTCCTGGGGGCCCTCGAGGACCAAAACCCAGAAAGATGAGCTCCATTTAATAGAACTGGCCAGTAAGTTGTGCCCTCCCTCGTTCCTAGAAAGCTACTGGCAATATCTCACAGGAGACAAGGAAGCAGGGCACACCTGGCATTGCTCTTCTTCACCCATCCTTTCTCTTCTGAGTGTTGTCCACAGTCTGGTTTCCTCTTTTAATTGCGCCCAATGAGAGTCATTGGTCATTTGTCTATCCATGGGGCTGCCAAGGCAACACTTATAAAGTGCCTGCTGTGTTCCAGGCACTGTGCTAAGCCCTGGGGATAGAATGAAAGGCCAAAAACCAGTCCTTACTCTCAAAGAACTCATAGTCTAATGGTGGAGAGTCTACATATAAACAACTATGTACAAACAAGATACACGCAGGATAGACCAGAGATAAATTAAAAGTGTCAGTGAAGGGAGCTGCCTATTCTCATCCTTCCATCTAGAGAATCGACTAGAAGGGAAAATGAGGAGGGACGACTGAGGCTAGGCTAACCATTTTGCTCCTAATCGCTGGACCCTACTAGGAATGTATCTCATGAGCATATTGGATAACATGCCTTTCTGGTGAGATAACCACTGCCCAGAACAGTCGATTTGGTTCAATGTGTATTAAACACCTACTGTGTGCTTCAGACCGAACAGAGGATAAAGTGTGGTACCTCAAGACAGGAAAACTCATCTTCCTGAATTCAAATCCAGCCTCAGATACTTACTAGTTCTGTGACCCTGGGCAAGTCACTTAACCCAGTTTGCCTCAGTTCCCCATCTATAAAATGAGCTGAAGAAATGGCAAACCATCCCAATATCTTTGCCAAGAAAACCCCAAATAGGGTCACAAAGTCAAACACAATTGAAACAACTCAACAACAGCAACAGGGTGGCATGCATTAAGTTAATCATTGTTGTTTCTCATCCTGTGTTTTCCAAGAGGACCCATGACATCACAGGGTGATGACTTGACTTGTATGTGAGTTGGATTTAAGTGAGGCAGAGTAGAACAAAGTCCTCAGCCTCACTACCTCCTCCAGAGTCATCAGAGTCCAGCAACAAGACAAGAGTCAAGATGACTGGTGATGTCCTGGGATGCAGGGGATGCCCTTGGAGTCCTTGACACCTGGCCAAGCCCTAAGTGCTCCACAGCTCCTTCTTCAGCCACCTTCATGACCACTCATCCACCCGTTCCATTGGGGAAGTCTTCACATGCTTGGGCTAGACATCTCCCCAACTCACCAATGGGTTTGAGGCCTGTCAATTAGCCTCAGCCTAGAGTCTGTCTGCAGAGATGGTTTTAACAGAGTGTGACCTCTGTGTACTCTACATCTTCTTGGAGCCACTGGTGAGAGGCGGCACCGTGGGCAGATTGTTAGACTTAGAGTCAGGAAGACCCAAGTTTGAATTCTGCTTCAGACCCTTAACGAGTTATGTGGCCCTAAGCAAATCAGCAAGCCAATAAGCATTGATTAAGCACCTAATATATGAGCCAAGCATTGCACGAAGTGCTAGGATTACAAAGAAAAGCAAAAGATAGTCGCTGGTCTCTAAAAGCGGGAAGAACCACCTCTTTTTGTCTAAAGGAGGAGAAACATGCAAAAAACTAAAAACCAACAAGATATAAACAGGTGGGATTTTACTTTCAGCCTAGGGGACTGGGAGGATAGTAGTGCCTTCAGAAACAATAACCTCTGTATCTTGATCTATAAAATAATAGCATCTACTTTATAGGCCGGTTGTGAGGATCAAAGGAGATAACGTATGCAGATCCATTTGCAAACCTTAAAGGGCTACTAAATGCTAGCTAGCATTATTTTTAGGCAATGCAAAGTTTCAGGAAGCTATGGTCCCTGTCTTTATGGAATGGGGGGGGGAGACATATGTAGAAATATCATACAAATTACATGAGAAGTGCATTATTGCTCAGTTATTTTGGTCATGTCCAACTCTTTGTGACCCCATTTGAAGTTTTCTTGGCAAAGAAACTGGACAGATTCATCATTTCCTTTTCCAGCTCATTTTACTGATGAAGAAACTGAGGCAAGCAAGGTTACGTGACTTCTCCAGGATCAAATAGCTAATAAATGTGTGAGGTCAGGTTTGAACTCAGGAAGATGAGTCTCCCTGACTCCAGGCCCAGCATTCTACCCACCCCTTCATCTAGCTGTGGGTGATAGGATTTAGAGGATCTTAATTGTTGGAGAAAGGAATCTGAACTTCATTCAAATAAACAGTAGGGAGCCACTGAAGAGTCTTGAGCAGAAAAGTAATAAGACCAAATCTGCCCATAATTACATGGAGAAGGGTTGGCAGAAGAAGGAAAAGAGGAAGAGAGTAGAAGTCTTCCTGATTCCAGGCCCAGCACTCATTTCCCTGAGTTGGACATCTTAACAGCAGAGGGTTAAAGGGCTTTGGAACAGGTGGTTTGGTCTTTTTCATTTGGTGGGGCAGGTCAGTAGGAACTAAAACATGGGACCCATCTTTGTAGTTTGTGTGTCTGTGTGTGTGTGTCTGTGTGTGTATGTGTCTGTGTATATGTGGGGAGAGGGATTAGTGAAATGGGTGCCTCAGTTTCCCTACCAATAGAACAACCTATCCCTCTCTCCCAGGGTTAGACAAACAGAGATCAGAGATGGAAATGTGCTTTGAGCTCTTTGGAAGAAAGGCATAATATAAATGCAAGGGATTATTATGATAATTACTATCATCATCATAACTATTATCATTATTATGCTTCTTGGTGCTTGAATTTTTCTGTCTGAGATAATCACACTAACTTGCAAGGTCAGTTCAGACCTCAAAGCTTGGTGTGCTGCAAAGTCATGGGCTTGCTTCTCCAGTTCCAGAAAGATGGCAAAAGCACTTTCTATGGAATAGCTGGAGAAGGAGACGAATATCGCCAGGGACCAGAGTAAGATCATAGGATCATAAAATTTAACCCTGAAAGAGACTATATAGATCCGGCAATCAATCAACAAGCATTGAGCGCCTACTACGTGCCAGGGACTGGGGACAGGAATGCCAATAATGAAACAACCCCTACCCTCAAGGAGCTTACACTTTAATGGGGGGGAAGGGCAGTTACTGTATGTCTATCTGTGTGTGTGTCTCTGTATGTGTCTGTGTGTATATGTGTCTTTGAGCGTGTGTGACTGTGTATGTGTGTGTGTGTCTGTGGTCTATCCCTTTGGATGTAAGCTTTTTGAGAGTATAAATTATTTCATTCTTTATATTTGTTTCCCAGTGCCTGGCCACAATAATTAATTAATGTTTGATTGATTATATATCTCATATGTTACATAAGGACATACAAAATAAAAATGAGAATAAATATAAAAGAATAGACGGCAGTTAATTACAAGAAACTTAGGGAGGGAAGATGCTAGCAGTTGTGGGATAATAGTAAGCATTTGTATAAGAATTAGTATCTATGTAGTTTTTTTTAAGTTTATGAAGTACTTTAGAAACATTATGTCACTGGATCCTCACAATAACCCTGTGAGGTGGGTGATTTTACCCCCGTTTTACAGATGAAAAAACTGATGCAGACAGAGGTTAAATGACTTGCCCATGATCACACAGCAAATAAATGACTAAGGCTGGATTCGAACTCATCTTCTGAAAGGCTTCATGTAATAGGGGGAAGAGAAGGGAATACACCTTTATACAGAGCCTACTATGTACCAGGCACTGTGCTAGGGGTCTTACAAATATTATCTCATTTGAACTTCACAACAACTTTGTGAGGTAGATGCAGTTATTATCCCCATTTTACAGCGAGGAAACTGAGATTGTGTCACATGTTGTCTGAGGCTAGATTTGAACTCAAGTCTTCCTGATTCCAGGCCCAGCACTCTATCTATTTCACCACCAGCCACCTCTGAGTAGATCATCTAATCCAGAGGTTTTTGACTTGGGGTCAGTGAGCTTGGTTTCTTTTTGTTGCGTTTTTTAAATGTTGTGATAACTAACTATTTTTCAATATAATTGGTTTCCTTTGTAGTCATTTGTATTTTAGGTTATGCATTTAGATGTTATTCTGAGAAAGGTTCCATAAATTTTATCAGAGTGCCAGAGGTCTCTGTCACCCACCATACCTATGCGTGGAATTGCAGATGGACTTCAGTCCTCTTGTTTGACAGATAGAGGAACTGAGGTCCCAAGAGGTGCAGCTAGTGCATAACAGAACCCGTGATTGCTATGAGGGAGTCTGACAGAAAAAGGTGAGCTGATCACCTTCCCTTCTCCTGAACCCACGACCAGTGGGGAGACAACCTCAGGGATGAGAAAAGGGAACACAGCATTAATTTAACTTCTTCCGTCCCAAGTTTTTGGGAGGTTAGAGGATAAGATGGGGAGGAGGCAAGGAAAATGAAGAAAAAGGTGTTATGCAGACCCAATCCTCAGCAAAACTGCAAAGTGGGCAGGATGTGTTTCTAACAGCTTCTACCTTCCCTTTCATTGTCCTGGCCCCATCCCTGGGGCCCCTGGAGTCCACCCTCCCCCCTTTTCTCCTTCCCACCACTAGCACAGCATCACCCATCCTATTCTCAACTAGCTGTCAACTCACCCCCATAAGACTCGAGCTAAGCAAGCTCAGGGTATTTGCATTTCCATCTATCTATCCAGGAGGGAGTCCCAGGAGTATCTACATTTTTAATAGGAGATTCTGAAAGATCTAAAAGCCTTCAAAACCCAAAGGAATGAAGTTCTAATAGTAAAATTTCAGGGAGCGGGCAACTGTGGGGAAAGAAGTTTTGCTGCCACTTAAAGAAATCTATTTCCCTGGAGGGTGATTTTGGCACTATAAGAATGTCTGGCTGAAGCTCATTCAGGAGAAGTAAGGAAGACTGGCCTCTTGTACCCAGGCATAGGTACACACACAGGCCCACAAAGACACTGAGTGTAACAAATTAGCATGTATTCATACTACACACACACACACACACACACACACACACTCTATCTCTGTCTCTGTCTCTCTGTGTGTGTGTGTGTGTGTGTGTGTGTGTGTGTGTGTGTACATATATCTCCAGTCTGGGCATCAGGAAGGTCAAGTCTAGCCTCTGGTACATACAGGTTATGTGACATCAGCCAAGTCATTTAACCTCTCACGGGCAGGTAATTCCCAGGTACTCCCTAAGACTATATGTTTAGTTTTGTTTTTTTTGCAAGGCAATCAGGGTTAAGTGACTTGCACAGGGTCACACAGCTAGTAAGTGTCAAGTGTTCTGAGGTCAGATTTGAACTCAGATCCTCCTGTCTCCAGGGCCAGTGTTCTTATCCACTGCACCCTCTCTAGGACTATGTTACAGGTGATTACTCATCTTGGTTTTCACCTCACACTACTAAAATTACAGGTTTGGTTATCCATTCTCCCTGAAATGTGTGTATACATACATACATACATGCATACACATATGTACATGTACACATATATATGACTACATGCATATCAGGACTATATATGCACAGGTGACATATATGGAGGCATGTATATACATTTATGTATGTTTGTAATAGCTAGCATTATATGTGTGTGTGATTATCTACTTTGAGCCTCACAACAACTTTGTGTGGGGCTATTATTGTTCTCATTTTACAGATAAAGAAACTAAGGCATAAAGAGATAACATGATTACTTATGGTCATACATCCCAGTAAGTGCCAAAGGTCCAAGTGAAACCAGACTCTCTCCTGCCTCTTGGCCTATGCTTGGCTATGCTCCTGAGCTAGACTTTGCCTCCTGCCTCTGCCCTTCCATCTTAACGTTGTCACTTGGGAACCATCTCTAGACACCTATTGCCTCATGATCAAAGCTTGGTTTCCAGGTACTGGACAGAGTCTGTAATGATCTATGATACAGTTGTCTTCTGTTACATCAACCCTGGGAGGGACTTCAGAATTGGAAAGCAAACCCAGGTCTGACTTACATCGTGTGGCCAATAAGCAAGTCACTTAGCTTCTCTGAGACTTTCCTCGTTTGTAAATTAAGTTTAATAAAACATTAAACATATACCTGAGGGTGGTGAGAATTGAGTGAGATCTTTACATAGCACTTTAAAGTTTACAAATCACTTCCCATACATTGTTAACATGACTTCATTTCTCTGCCTTTCTTACCTGTAGAGTCAAGAGAGAAATCCCTATCATATCCCAAGGGACACTTCATAAAACAGACCCAATGTACCTGGTTCATAGAGAATAAGAGAGGTCAAGTGAGAAGCCAGAGACTCTGTTGTATGAATCAGCCTAGTGTGAACTTGGAGCAGGTCATTCTTTCCTGTGCCTTCAACCCAGTGGTGTCCAACTCAACATAGAAATGTGGGTCTCTAAACCATACATAAGGATCCTACAGACTGCATGTTGACTCCACTCTAAAATCTAAAACGCAGTATTATACATATATACATGTGTGTACTGTGTGTGCATGTATGTATTATGTATATGCGTGAATGCACATACGTGTGCATACATAATTGTATTTTTATTTGTTTTGTGAAATACTGAGCAGTTACATTATAATTCGGCTCCAGCTGTTAGCAGCTACATGTTTGACCTTCTGCCTTAACCCTGGTCTTTGATTTCCCAGTCAGCACTAAAATGACCCCACCAGGGGTGACAACAAGGTCCTAACCCAGGTGTCATGCACTTTCCCCATCATCAACGCGTCTCTCTCCCACTGGCCTCCAGAGCCTTATTACTTGGAAGAGAACAGCTATTTGTGGGTGCTTAACCTAGGGTCCAAGGTATAGAGATACATTTCAGGCAGGGGGGCTGAAGCAAAAATTACATTTTTATTTTCCACAGCAACAAAGTACATCAAGGCTTGCCTAGGTGATTTTTTGTTGTCGGGTTGTTTCACTCACATCCAACTCTTTGTGACCCAATTTGGGGTCTCCTTGGCAGAGATACCAGAGTGGTTTACCATTTCCTTCTCTAACTCGTTTTACAGATGAGGAAACTAAGGCAAAAAGGGTTAAATGACTTGTCCAAGGTCATACAACTAGTAAATGTATGACTAGATTTGAACTCAGGAAGATGAGTCTTCCTAATTCTAAGCCCTATCCACTGTACCACCCAGCTGCCCCAAATAGATGATAGTGTGCATCAGTCAAAAATCATTTTTAAAGTACCTACTATGTGCCAGGCACCATGCTAAGTAAGCGCTGGCAACACACTGACCATCACTATAGACTGAGAGTTGGGAGGTACTTGAGAAGTCTTCTAGTCCAAGCCCCTCATTTTATAAATGAGGAGCTTATCCATGGTCATACAGGGAGTGTGGGGTTCAAACCCAAGCCCTCTAATCTCAAACCACTGTTCTTTCCATTATTCCCAGGCTGCCTCCTAAAGAGATCAGCAGAATCTTCCCTGAGCCCCCTCACGGCAGCACAGGCGACCATCCATATCAGTTAACGGCATTACATGACAGATGCTTTTTAAAAAACACCTAATGCAATCTTGGGCTGTATTATCAGAAAGTCAGTCAACTACCATTTTTAAAAATGCCTACTATATGCCATGCTGGAGTAGAGTGTTCAGAACAAGGCAAGTGATGGCCCTGTTGTCCTCCCTCCACCCACCCCTTAAAAAGTGAGGTTCTTCCTTCACCCACCCCTTAAAAAGAGCCAAATTGTCTGTCTACTAATAACAACATTTCTTGCCATGCCCAGCTAAGATAATGATCAAGATTACCAAATCCCCAGAGTAATCATGAGAGAACAGAGAAGTCTGGAAAACTCTCAGCACTGAGACCAGGTTCAGGGAAGATGAAGGGGGAGACAGGAAACAGGGGACTGGTCCTAACTGGGTGTCATAGAACAGGCTTGGAGGCTACCATCTCCTTGGATTCTTGGAAAGAGGGTATTAGGGACATAAAGAAACCCTTGATCCATTCAGAGTGACATCAGGAGAAAAAAAACAAACAAACCTCTTTCACTGCCTATTTCTTTTCTGCCACTGGAGAAAAATAGAGATTGTAGCTAATGGGCCAGAGAGTACCCACATAATTCCTAATCGTGCTTCAAAAGGAGGGGGGACATGAGACAGTTCCCAAACCCAGGGACCCTCTGCCCACCTCAACCCCTGCCCCACCCTTCACCTCCATCCTATCCCCACTGACTCTACATCACAAACAGAGAAACTTGATGCGGTAACAGACAGAAGCCACACTCAGAGAGCTGTCAGACTTGATGTCTCCGAGACCCAGAATCCAGTAGCCTGTCCCACTATATGGCTCGAGATATTTAATAAAGTCAAACCCCCAGGATCAAGAGGGCTGCAATCCCTCCCAGCTCCTTTCTTCGGCTTGCACAAGAGTTCTTTAAAGCCTGCCTCGCGTCTGTCTCTCTCTCCAGAAATCCTTTCATGCTGCCTTACCAGACTGACATTTTGACAAGTTGCCACAAGTGACATCTGATTTGTACAAATTTCAAGACTAATAAATCTACCTGTCAAAGCGGAAACTTTAAAAGGAGCTAAGCCCAGCGGGTATAGTTTAACAGAACTCAAGTTGATGAAACTGTAGGATGGAGAAATTATATCTGTCACAATCCACCCACATTACTTCTGTAGAAATGTTGGCAACTGAAACAAACGTCTTTCACGGGCGTTACCAAAAAAAAAAATAAAATAAAAATAAAAAAGGAGATTGTTAATACCCCGAGTAACAAGTAACAGTTCTATTTGTAAACTAACAAATTTTATTTATTTAATTTTTAATTTTGTTGCAGATGTGAGAGGAGTGATTCTCCTCCCACCTCCTTAGGCTGCCTCCAAGGAATCTGGACTTTCCATTCAAGCTGAGGCCTATCCATCATAAAGAAGCTCTCCACTTGGTGAATCAGAGGCCAAGTGCTGGAGGCTGAGCCCTGAGACAGGACTGGCTTCCCAGAGACTTGCATCATGGCCGGCCCTTCAGGCTCCATCTTCCTTTAAAGTTATGAAGACAGACAGAAAGAAAGACAGAAACACAGAAAGAAAGAAACATGAGAGAAAGAGAGAAAGGAAGAAAGAAAGAAGGAAGGAAGGAAGGAAGGAAGGAAGGAAGGAAGGAAGGAAGGAAGGAAGGAAGGAAGGAAGGAAGGAAGGAAGGAAGGAAGAAAGAAAGAAAGAAAGAAAGAAAGAAAGAAAGAAAGAAAGAAAGAAAGAAAGAAAGAAAGAAAGAAAGAAAGAAAGAAAGAAAGAAAGGAAGGAAGGAAGGAAGGAAGGAAGGAAGGAAGAAAGAAAGAAGAGAGAGGGAGGGAGAGAAGGAGGGAGGGAGGAAGGGAGGGAGGAAGGAAGGGAAGAAGGGAGGAAGGAAGGAAGGAAGGAAGGAAGGAAGGAAGGAAGGAAGGAAGGAAGGAAGGAAGGAAGGAAGGAAGGAAGGAAGGAAGGAAGAATGCACAACCATTCAGGGCAATTCACTTCCCCCAAACACAGTGCGTCTTACATAGAGCCCAGAGTTTTGCCTGGATATGATTCTCAGCAATTTCAGAGAGGTAGGACTGGGGAGAAAGTGGGGAATGAGAACTCTGGCTAACATAGACATAGACATGGGGAGAGAGAGACAGTCCAGAGAGACAAGCAGAGAGAAAAGGAGGGAGAGAGAAAAAGAAATATATGTTGTAAACACATACATATGTGAGAGTGTGTTATATGTGTATCTACATGTGTGTATGCATATGTACACATATATACATCTATCATTCAAAAAGCAAACATGCATTGAGCACCCATCACAATCAAGGCGCTGAAGTGATATAAACACCTCTCAGGCAGGGCCATAACTAGGCATTTTTGCACCCAAAGCCAGTACTACAAACTGTAAGCTGGGCTAGCATAATTTACATTCTGTGTGTATGTGTGTATATGTGTGTTTGTATGTATATGTGTATATGCACACATGTGTGTATGTGCACAGGTCTACACATGAGTTATACATTAAGTATGCAAGTATATGTACATTATTTGGGGGCTAGTAACATTTCTATTTGATGTGCATATTTGCACTCACATTTCTATGTACATACATATATAAATAAGCACATACATATGCATGACTATCTATATGTGTATATGCATGCATGTATATAAATATATAGACATATGTATATACATATTTCCTTTTTCTTTCTTGTCTCTGCTAAGTCTGCTTTTGTCCTGAATCATGAACGGTAAAGAAGCCAAAATTGACAAAGACAATACCTTACATTACTGCAACATATAAAGGATTACGAAGAACTATTTTTTTTAAATGCACAATTTACTTCAACCCAGGGAGGTAAGTGGTACACATATTATTATCCCCATTTCCCAGATGAGAAAACTGAAAACTGCAAATTTAAGTGATGTGCCTATGGTCTATGACTCAGTCCTGGAACTTGAACCTAGGTCTCCTGATTCCAAGTTCAGTGATTTTTTCTATTCTATCATTAATAGATTTGAGGTAGAAACTATAGTCTGGGATGGGAGGAAGCCTGGTTCAGAGAAAAGAGCCTTTGATTTGGAGTCAGACAACTTGGGTTCAAATCCTGGTTCAATCACTTACTTTGGACAGGCCACTTAGATCTCTCTGGGTCTTATTTTCATCTGCAAAGTGAGAGGGTTGCAGTAGGTGACCTCTAAGACCCCTTCCAGCCAAATTCTGCACATATTTACAGATCTAATAAACTAATCCCCACCCTCTCAACATGGGCATGAAATTTAAAGCAGTGCCACTGGATTATTTTTTTTGGAGGGGGAAGGGGTGAGCAGTCTTCAACTTCTAGAAGACGTCAACCCTTCAGCAATGAGCTGTTTTCTATTTAATGGAAACTTCAATAATTCCTAACCACTGACTAACAGTTGTTATTATTACCACCTTTCCTTGGAAGAGTTCAAAGCTGATCTCATTTTGCCTTCTTGCTCATGCCATTGGGAAGCAGAAAATAGGAAGTGGAAGGTTATAACTTTGCCTCACTAGGGAAACTGAGACCTCAAAATAAAAAAATTTTTAAAAACCATCCAGGTGCTAGCATCACCCAGAAAGTCAGAGGTAGAATTCAGAATTCCCAATTCCCAGTCTATGGCTCCAATCCAACTTTCCCACACTCTGGAACCTCCACCGTGGATCAGTGGTTACCTTTCATGACCAGGCATGAGCCCCACATTCCTCAATCTGTACTGGGTTTTGTCCAATGCCTCTACCTACCCCTCTTCCCTGTCAGATGACTATACATGCATACATACGTGTATATGTACAAGTATGCACACACATATACACACGTGTATATATTATATTCATATGTGTATGTGACATATATTCCTCTTTCTCTCCCCCTACCCCTCTCTCTTTCTCTCAATTACTCAAATAGCAAGCATACATTGAGTGCCTACCACAAACCAAGCACTGTGATGAATATAAACACCACTTAGGCAGGGCCTTAGCCTTTAAGAATTTTTGCACCTGAGGCAGAAGCAAGCGCCCCAAACCACACCCTGGTCTAGCTGCCTGACAGGTGCTTTTGGTTGGAAGGAGAAATGGGAATAATGCTGACCTACCAAGGGAGATAAAGACTCCAGGGTGCCAGGATTTGACCTCTGAAGAGACCATCTCCAGAAAGAAGAAACCTTTCATAAGGGAGCTCCCTATTTTAACTAATTATTTTTTATAACACATTGCTGAGGTCAATTGTTTCTACAAACTTGGAATCCACAAAGTCTGATTACTGGACAGGGGGAGGTCAGGAGGGATGGGGGTGGGGAAGGGAAAAGAACTCTTAAAAATGCTGTAGGAAAAGAGGATCAAAATCCACCACCTCCCCTCTTCCTCCCCCCCCCCAAAAAAAACCCCTTTAAATGATTATGAGGAATTGTTAAAGCTGGAAGGAACCAGCTAGTCCCAGGGTTCTTGACCTGGGGTCCATGGATCTTCAAGGAATGGAAATAGAACTCAGGGAGTCAGTGAACTTAGATGAACAAAAATTACATTTTTATTTTCCCTTGTCTCTAACTGAAACTTGGTATTTCTTTCAATTATTTACAAACATTATTCTGAGAAGGGATCCTGTAGTTGACACCAGACTGCCAAAGGGGCCCATGGTACAGAAAAGATCAAGAATTTCTAATCTAGACCAACCCTCATCAATTTACAAAGGAGGAAATGGGTTCTGGAGGAGGGGGGGTAACTTTCCCTAGGTCACAGAGAAAGGCTCATTCATTCAACTCCTATGGAGGCTGACCTGAAGTAGAGTAAAATGGAGCCCACAGACTGTTGTGGGACTTTAAAGTGCACCCTTGTCCAACCCCCTTCATTTTACAGATGAGGAAATTGAGGCCCAGAGTTACGTCTGAGAAGGGATTAGAACCCAGGTGTCCTGATTCCCACTCCAGCACTCTTTCAATCAAGATGTTGAAATACGGCCTTCTGAGTTACTGCTAAGGATCCTTCCTGGGCACAGTCTCTTCCAATATACTGGCCCCTGGTCTTGTGACTCAGAACCAGTAACTGAGCAGGAGGAGGAAGGGAGGAGCGGGAGAAGCCGCCTGTCATTCCCAAACGCACTCTGGCCTCAAACTTGCCTACCTCAGGGAAAACAACTCAGAAGTGTCCTACAGGGGCTTCCCCCAGGCTGTGAAGTGGTGGGATGCATGGTGGGGATGAGGCCACACACCCACCGTGGTCACTTATCTTCCCACAAACTGCTTCTAACAGGGGATTGACTGACTCACCTGGATCAGAGCCAGGCCACCCCTAGGCCACGCCAGAGGTCAGGAACCTCCCTTGGGGCACCACAAGAGAGGGAACTAAGGCAACAGCCCAGCCGCTCCCAGACTCCCTGGTGTGACTGCCCTCCCCATCCTTCTGCCCCAGCCTTCTTCCTTAGAGGATTATAAATGCTATCTGGGCCCTCTTAATTTCCCACCCTGGAGCAAATTTACCAGGCTGGGGCAAAACCCTATTTCTTCAGGTCACTTTCTGATCCCTCCCAGAAACTTAATCATATTCTACCCTGTATTATAATTATTTGTGTATATTTATTATTGGTTAAATTTAATATTTTTCATTTAACGAGCATTTATTTTTGTCCCCCATTCCCAATGGAGAAGAAAAAGAAAATCCTTGTAACAAATACCCATGATTAAGAAAATCAAATTCCCACATTGACCATGTCCAAAAATATACATCTCAGAATAAGTCTATCATTTCTCTGTCAGAAGCTGAGTCGTCAGGAATCATGAGTTCATTATGTGTGTCTGTCTGTCTGTGTCTGTGTCTCTGTGTGTGTCTGTATATGTTTGTGTGTATATATCTATGAGTACATATGCATGTATGTATGTATATATGTATGTGCATGTATATATATATATATGTATTTCTTTTGCCTTTTGTAGACTGTATACTCTGTGAAGGCAGGCAGGGACTCAAGTGCATTCATTTCACACAGCAAGCATTTAGTAAATATATATTTAATTGAAAGATATGCAGAATAAGATTCCTGCTTTCAAAGGGCTTACATCTAATCTGAAGATATGAGAATGTTTTAATTACCCAAGTAGTCAGCTAACCATCCAGAATATTATTATGTTAAATGTATTTTGTCACTGTTGTTCAGTAGTTTTCTGTGTGTCCTACTCTTCCTGACCCCATTTGGGGTTTTCCTGGTAAAGACACTGGAGTGGTTTACCATTTCCTTCTCCAGATCTTTTTACACATGAGGAAATTGAGGCAAACAGGGTTAAGTGACGTGCCCTACTATGACTCAGACTCTGTGCTAGACTGCGTGCCAATCTCTTCCTCCCACTCTCCACCACTACTCTGAACCATTCAGTTCAATAACTGGGAAGGAGAATGTTCAGGTTCACACCCTAGTTCTGCCATTAACTAGCTTAACCTTGAGCAAGTGACTTTGAAGCTAGGGGACTATTCCACTTGGTTCTTTGTATCTCCAGCACCCAGCTCAGTGTCTGGCACACTGTGGGTTTATTAAATGTTTGTTGATTGATTGCTACCTTGACTAACAACATTGGTGATAAGAGCTACAAGTCACTCAGGTTGCTTTTTCTCTAGCCAACACAGGATTTAGACTCAAAGGACATAAGTTCAAATCCTGGCTCTGCAAATTCCAATGCATGCAACCTCAGGCAAACCCTTCATCATCTCTGGGCCTCAGTTTTCTCTCATCTGTAAAATAAAGGGGTAAGTCTAGATGACCTTTAAGGTCCCTTACCACTGAAAATCAATGATGCTGTAATCCCATGACCCCAAGGATTTGTTAAATCACCTCAGACTATACAGGGCAGTGAATAAATATTCAGGTACATTCATTTTGCATAGTCATTTAACTTTTGGAAAATTGCACATAAATAGAAATGTGGTCAATAGTGTCATATTTTAAATGAAACAAGGGAATGTCATTTAAACATTTAAAGGAAATTTGAATAAATTCGAATCCTTCTGGATAACAAACAAAAAAGAACCCTTTTAAAGTGAATATTCTACTAATTTATTCCTAAAGTAAATTTGGATCGGGGAATATATCAGGTTTTCTCAAAGTGGACCATACTCTAAAGACGCTGACTTATAAAATGAAAGGCCCAGTAGGGTAAAATGTTTTGTCCATAGCATACCGCAAGCCAACAGTCAAATTAGAGTGTTGGACCTGTCCTCTCCCCCAAACAGAGCTAGACCACCAGCAACACTTGATCAAAACGGCCCCTCGGAGAAAGGCATTGTCACACAAAGTGCAATTAATAAAATAATGCTAATGTTTTTTTTTAATTTCATACGACATTTTATTGGCAGTGGAATTCGTTTGCTAAGCAAGCTGAGCATAGGCCCAGATGTTCTAAGCTTTTTGGGCTTGTCAAGTTAGAGGTCATTTCTCTGACGGAGAATAGTGAAAAAGACAATGGATTGGGACTTAGGAGAACCAGAGTTCGAATTCCAGAACTGCCACTAACTAGCTGTGTGTGACCTTGGGCAATAAACTTCCCTTCTGGGCCTGAGTTTTCTGCTTTGTAAAATGAGAGTGTTGGTTTAAATTTGGAAGAAACCCAAGAGGCCATCCAATCTAACCCATATCTAAAAAGGAATTCCTGCTGCAACATACCTGGCAATTGATCCGTAAGGTTCTCTCCAGATGTAAGATGTTGTGGTTATAAAGAATCAAGTATTCCCATAGGTAAGCAGCAGAGGTGGGGGGATGGGTCTGGGGAGGGAATAAGAGACATTCAGCTGGCCCAACAAAGCCAAGACAGCAGGCTCAAAGGAAGGAGGATGAGAGAGCTGGGGCCCAGTTTGGGCAGTAGCTACCCTGCCTCCCAAAGCTTTGCCCTCCCCTGCAGATGGAGACAGAGTGCTTTGCCCCTGAGACACCTTCATCCCCATTGCAATTTTATAGCCCATTGCCTCCTGTCTGGGGTCCATTACCCACGCGGCAGGAGGAACTCCAGTTCAGGAAGGAGAGCTGAGGCCCATCTTTTTCTGCTGCCTCCAGGCAGCATTTGGGGTTTTGCAACCAAAGAGAAAAGGGAGAGGAGAAGGGGGGGGGGAGAGGTGGGGGGGGGGGGGAAAAAAGGGATTTAAAAAAAAAAACCTTGAACTGTTTTTCAAATGTTCTGGGTCTTGGCAAACCCCAAAATGTCTTTTGCCAAGTGCTTTTTCCCTTAATTTTTAAACCCCGGGTGTATTTCCAGAACAATCTAATCCATCTGCTTCTGATTCATTTACACTTAACTCATTAGGAGGCTGTTGCGTAAGAAGCCGTTTGACGTCCCCAAGATCCCTGGTGAAGGTTTCTTCTTCCCTCTTTGAATAAGAGAGAGGCACTCTGCCAACCGGGCACAGAGCAAAGTCCCAGAGAACTTCAAGCTTGGTTTGAAACCCTGAGTTTCCAGGATTAAAATGGGATCCCTTTAAGGGACCCCACCCCAGCATCCACCCCATCCTCCCATCCTCCCCCTCTGCTGCTCCTGTCACCTCATTCCCATTATTATTTCTGCTATTGTCATTATGGTTATAATATGCAGCCACATATTGTTGCAGTAGGTTATGATGTATTCCATTAAACTGCTATTTTTTATCCATCCTTTCTAGATTCATATGTTCCTACATTAAGCCAATATTCCCAAATATTTGTTGAGCACACCAAAAATGCCTCAGATGTGTTACCAGATGCCATATTGTGTTCAATTCCTGCCCCTCAGAAAAGTCATCCTTTGAGTACAATATTCTCAAAGTTGCCTCTTGAGGAGGCTGGGACCCAGGTCAAGAAACCTTTAGAGTGAAATGATGAAGGGAAGAGAAGAAGAAAACATTTTTGTGGCTGGAAGATGTAAGGCTGGTATATGGTAAGAGAAGCTCCTAGAAGGATCCATCTAGAATGTCAAGTGGAAGGGACAAAGGGGTCCTTATGGACCAGCTTGATGCCAGGCCACAAAGACTAAGCTGCACGCATCTGTTGAAGAGCAGCATTTCAGGTTTTGCATCCGATGAATGGAGTCAAAGGGTGGAGTTGTCAGTCATTTCTTATTCAACAGAAATGGAGCATTTCTCCTAGCCCTCCTACTGTACTTTGAAGAGGCTTAACGGATAGAGATTTGGCTTCAGAGTAGCTTTGTTTTAGTAGAGGACCCTTCCTCACCAGGAATCCCAAGCACCAGGGAAATCACAGATGTTTCCCCCATTCTACCCCCAAATCTTTTTAACTCCATTTCTTCTACTTTTAATGTTTCTGCTTCTAATCCTGGTAATTCTTCAATTCCTTGTCATTTTCCGGCTCTTCTCATTCTCCTTCTTCCTCATTGTCACTGTTAACATAATCACCATCACTACTGCCTCAAATTCATTCAACAAATTCATCGAGAAAAGTATTTATTCAATTCAATTCTCCAAATACTAATTGAGAGTCAAATATTTATTGAATAGGAGGCAGTGCTGGGAATACAAGGGGGCAGAGATATGAAATAGATTCTATTTTCAAGGAGCTAGCATTCTCTTTTGAGGGAGTTCTACTACTAGGAACCTACTATGTGCCCAACATTGTGATAAGCCGTATAAATGCAGGGTCTTTGATCTACCACCACCTTCTCCTTGGGAGATGGTAGAGGAGAAGCAGCCAAGTTCGGTATGCCTCTTTGATGCTTGTTCAGGAACTTACTAAGAGTGGGCATGTGCATGAAGCCAAGACTCTTTAAAACAGCCCAAAGAACAGGTGGGCGGCACAGTGGATAGCACAATGGCCCTGAAGTCAAGAGCACCTGAATTAAAATTTAAGCACATTCATTTAAATCCAGCCTCAGACACTTACTAGCTGTATGACCCTGGGCAAGTCACTTAACTCTGTTTACCTCCATTTCTTCATCTTTAAAAATGAGCTGGAGAAGGAAATGGCAAACCAGTAACTTTGCCAAGAAAACCCAAAATGGGTATCAGAGAGTTGGACATGACTGAAACTACTCAACAGCAACAACAAATGGCTGGAAGACAGTAATGCCACTAATGAGGCCACAAAGGGGGCAGCACTTTAGGGAGTTGAAAGTCAAGATGACAGAATGGCACTTGAAGGAGTTTTATTCCATGCCCAATAAAGGTGGTAGAATGAAGAGCTGGCCTCAGGGGACAAGTCACACTCCTCCCCAAACTTAGACCTTAGCACCCCAGGAGGCTCGAGATGAAACGCATTTGGAAACTTCGTTTGGGGTTTTATTGGTAATCTGTTGTTGAGTTTGTTGCAGTCACGTCTGACTCTTCATGACCCCATTTGGGATTTTCTTGGCAAAGATACTAGAGTAGTTTGCCATTTCTTTACAGATGAGGAAAAAAACAAGCAAGGTTACTCACCTTACAGATAGTCACAGAGCTAGTTAAATGTCTGAGGCCAGATTTGAACTCAGGAAGATGAGTCTTCTAGACTCTAGGCCCTGTACTCTATCCGCTACACCACGGCAGTTGCCCCTGTTATTTGTAAACCCCTTTGTTTACTCCTGAGTTGGGGATGGGGAAAGAGAAATGGTGAGAAGAAGTCTGATTAGCAGGTCTTAACAGAATTCTGTCTTTCATCAAATTCTTTGAGTTGGGGGCTGCTAGAGGTCCAGAAGAAGCTGAAGGTAAAGATTGATGGTAATTGTTCTATTATACTGATTCAATCCTTTTGCTGACTCTATGCCTAGGAGTAAAAACTGGATATAATAAGTATACTGAACTCTAGTCTTGACATTCTACTCCCCTACTAAAAAAAATTTTTAAACTTTTAAAATTTTTTTAAAGTTCCAGTATCTCCATAGATTAATAAACATTTATTAAGCACCTACTAAGTGCTGGACATTGTGCTAAGCACTGGGGATACAAAAATAGAAATGAGATAGTCCATGCTCTCAAGAAGATTACATTCTACTAAAGATCCCTCTTGCCTCCAAGATAAAATTTTTAAAGCCCTTCACAGTCTGGCTACAGCTAACCTTTATTACAGATTCTTTCCTTCACAAACTCTAACTTTCAGGTCAGGGGTGGTAAACCTGAGGCCTTGAGGCCATGTGTGGCTCTCCAGGTCCCCAAGTGCAACCCCTTGAATGTGGCCCTCTAGGTCCTCAAGTGTGACCCTTTGACTGTGGCCCTCTAGGCCCTCAAGTGCAACTCTTTGACTGTGGCACTCTAGGTCCTCAAGTGCAGCCCTTAGACTGTAGCCCTCTAGGTCCTCAAGTGCAGACCTTTGACTGCTTGGATTCAGTCACCCTGTTCCAGGTAAACTGACACATGCTGTTCCCTTTACATGATATTCTAACATCCATCTCTGTGCCCTTCCACTCACAGCTATCTCCCATGCTTGAATTTCATGCTGTCTTCTACCTCTTAAAAAAAACAACCTTAAACCTCTCATTACAAGTATCCTACCCCCCCCCAAAAAAACTATGCTTTTATATATTTCCAGTGGCTTTCCCACTCTCCAGTTTGATGAGTCTCTAGCCTGGACCGCCAGTCATGCTCACTCAGCTCCAGGCTCAATTCACTGTCCAGACTTCACGTACTCATCAGCCTTCTTGCCCCCACCTAGGTGCCTCCCCTCTCTCTTCCAGATCATCTTTATGTATTGTCTTCCCTCATCAGAATGCAAGTTCCTTGAGCACAGGTACCATCTTGCTTGCTTGTATTTGTACCTCAGAGCTTAGTGCAGTGCCTGGCGTGTAGTAAGAGCTTAATAAATCCTTTATCTATATGTCTGTAAATATTGTTTTTAACTTTATTCATGGATATAGTTTCCCCTTAATAGAATGCTGTTGTTGGTGATACTGGTTCTTAGGTTTTTTTGTTTTTTCTTTTTAGAGGGCAATTGGGGTTAAGTGACTTGCCCAAGGTCACACGGCTAGTTTTGTGTTAAATGTCTTAGGCCAAATTTGAACTCAGGTCCTCCTGACTCCAGGGCCGGTGCTCTATTCACTGTGCCACCTAGCCGGCCCTTGGTCCTTAGTTTTTGAAGAGGACCGATGATATCTTGATTTGGGAGTGAATTGCATTTAAGTGAGGCAAAGCTCCACAAAGTTATCAGCCTTGCTCTCTCCTCCGCAGTCATTGAAGTCCAGTAACAAGACAGAGTCAAGATGACTGGTGATGACCCAGTACACAGTACTTAGCCTTTCTAAATTAAGGTCTTTCCCAGAATGTAAGCTTCTTGAGAGTGGGGAAATTTGGGTTTTGTCTTTGAAAAGCCAATGGTTAACAAACATACTGAGCAGCTATGGTGCAGTGGATAACTGAGCCTGGAATCAAGATAACTCTTCTTCCTGAGTTCAAATCTAGCCTCAGACACTTACTAACTGTGTGACCCTGAGCAAGTCACTTAACCCCATTTGCCTCAGTTTCCTCATCTGTAAAATTAACTGGAAAAGGAAATGACAAACCACTCCAGTATCTTTGCCAAGAAAACCCCAATGGGGTCACAAAGAGTCAGATACAACTAAAAACAATCCAACAATAACAACAACAAAAACAAGCATACTATGTCTAGTTCTAACACCTAGCACATAGTACGCACTTGATGCATGTTGAATGAATGCTTGCCTGATTGTTTATATGTGACTGACTTCATTTTATGCCCTGCTCTCCAAATTAGAAGTCAGTGAAATATAGTTAATCCATGGAGGAAGAAGATTTCCAGGTGAGATACACTTTTAAGAGTTGTTCTGATTGGGTAAATCTACCCTGACCATATACCTTGGGTTAAGGACTTAAGCAGCTGCTTTCTAGACAGGAGTGGAGTTACAGGATACAGATAACTCTTCTCTGGGAACAATGGAGAGTCTGGTACTTCCCTGGAACTCCTGCTATTGTGTTCAGCATACAACTTCCCAGGTAAACTTGGGATATGTGGGGGTCTTTGGCTCTCCTTATAACTAGCTTCAAGCAAATCCTCTTTGGGATTAAAATGAAAAAAAAAAAACATTAAAGAGAGATTGCCTCGAAAGGGCATACAATCTAGTTAGGGGAAGCAATGACGTACATGCTAAAAAATAAAAGTTAAATAAAAATACAAGATAGAATATCCAGACTGTTAAATAAGTTGTAAGAGCCAATGATAAATAACATAGGCATGCAAAGGCTTTCTGAAGGATGCAGGGTTAGAGTGGAGAGGCTGTTCTTTTTTTTTTTTGCTTTTTGGAGGGCAATTGGGGTTAAGTGACTTGCCCAAGGTCACACAGCTAGTTTTTGTATTAAGTGTCTGAGGGCGGATCCGAACCCAGGTCCTCCTGACTCCAGGGCTGGTGCTCTATTCACTGTGCCACCTAGCCTCCCCATGGAGAGGCTATTCTGAGCAGAGAAAACTTCAGGAACTTGGGGAACTTGCCATGTTTGGGAGTAAGAAGGCTAGACTACCTAGAACAGAGAATTCATGTTGGAGAATAGTAAAAAATAAGGCTGGAAAGCTATGCTGGGTCTTAAATGGCAATCTAAAAAACATCAACTGCACCTGAACGGTGATATATCAAGCCTTTAAAGATGTTTGGGCAGGGGAGTGTATTTTAGGAATATTAATACAGAAGGATTGGCAATATGGTGGAGGGAAAGCTGTGAAACAACAGGGTTAGGTAATGTCAAAGGTTCTTAACCTTTTTAGGGTCGTGGACCCTTTGGCAATCTAATGAAGTCTATGAACCCCTTCTTGGCATGATATTTTTAAACTTATAAAGTAAAATATATAGGATTTCCAAGGAAACCAGTTATATTGAAATATAGTTATCAAAAAAAAAATTTTAAACCCTAGTTCATAGCCCCCAGGTTAAAAATCCTTGGATTACATGATCTCTAATGTTCCTGCTCACTCTAACTCTGTAATATGACCCTTGGGTCCTAGAGCATCCTGGCCAGACTTTCTTTCCTCAGAAATTCCCAAATTTTGGTTCAGAAAATAGACCCTCCATGTCTTTGGGTGACAAGAAGGAAGGGAGAAAGTTCACTGAATTCAATGTAATAAAAATACATTCCATCACCAGGACCTGAAATATTCACAAGTGTATTCTACCAAACATTTAAAAAATAATTAATTCCAATACTATAAAAAACTATTTGGAGAAATAGGCAAAGAAGGAGTCCTACCAAATTACTATTATGACTATAAATAGATTGCTGATATCTAAACAAGGAAAAGGAAAAACAGAGAAAAAACTATAGGCCAATTTCCCTAATAAATATTGGTGTAAAATTGAAAATAAATATTAGTAAGGAGATTATAGCTATATATCACAAAGATTATACACTATGACCAGATGGGATTTATACTGGGAATGCAGAACTGGTTCAATATTAAGAAAACTAACAACATAATTGACCATATCAATAACAAAAACAAAAATTATATGATTATCTCAATGGATGCAGAAAAAGCTTTTAACAAAATACAACACTCAGTCCTATTAAAAACTCTAGAAAGCATGGGAATAAATGGAATTTTCCTTAAAATGACAAGTAGTATGTATCTAAAACCAGCAGCAAGCATTTTTAATAGGGATAAGTTAAAGTCTTTCCAGTAAGATAAGGGGTGAAGCAAAGATGCCCATTATCACCACTATTATTCAGTATTGTACTAGAAATGCTAGTACAATGCGAAGCATTGGAAAAAAAGTTAATTGAAGAATTAGAATAGACAATAAGGAAACAAAACTATCACTCTTTGCAGATAATATGATGGCATACTCACAGAAATCTAGAGATTCAAGTAAAAAAAACTAGTTGAAACAACAACTTGAACAAAGTTGCAAGATATAAAATAAGCCCACATAAATCATCAGCATTTCTGTATTTTACCAACAAAGTCCAGCAGGAAGAGTTAGAAAGAGAAATCCCATTTAAAATAACTACAGACAAAATAGAGGTAAAATACTTGGGAGTCTACCTGCCAAGACAAACCCAGGAACTATATGAACACAATTATGAAAAACTTTTCACACAAATAAAGATAAATCTAAAAAATTGGAGAAATATTAATTTTCTATGAGTAGGCCAAGTCCATATAATAAAAATGACAATTCTACCTAAATTAATGTATTTATTCAGTGCCATCCTAATCAAACTACCAAAAAAATATTTTATAGAGTTAGGAAAAGTAATAACAAAAAGGTGACCTAGCAGTACCAGACCTCAAACTATGTTACATAGTGGTAATCATCAAAACAATCTGGTGCGGGCTAAGAAATAGATAGGTGGATCAAATGGAATTAATTAGGTACACAATACACAGTAGTAGTAAAAGACCATAGTAATCTAGTATTTCATAAACCCAAAGATCTAAGTTTTGGGGACAAGAACTCACCATTTGGCAGAAATTGCTGAAAAAACTGGAAAGAAGTTTAGCAAAAAACTATATATAGACCACCAACTTCTCACACTATATACCAAGATGAGGTCGGATTTAGACCTAAAGGGTGATATCAAAAGCACACTAGAAGGGCATGGAAAATTTTACCTGTCAGATCTATGGATGAGGGAAGAATTTATGACCAAACAAAAGAGAGCATTAAAAGATATAAAATGACAAAACAAATGCAGCCAAGATTAGAAGGAAAACAAGAAGATGGGAGAGAGGAGAATTTTACAGCCCAGTTTTTCTGATAAAGGCCTCATCTCACAAATATATAGAGAACTAAGTTAAATTTATAAGAATATGAGTCATTTCCCAAAAGATTAATGGTCAAAGGATATTAACAGGCAATTTTCAGAAGAAGAAATCAAAGCTAAACATGATCATATGAAAAAAATATCTAAATCACTATTGATTGGAAAAATACAAATGAAAACAACTCCGAGGTAATACCTATCAGATTGGCTAATATTACAGAAAAGGAAAATGACAGATTTTGTAGGGGATGTGGAAAAGTCAGTAAAATAATGCATTATAGGTGGACTTGTGAACTGTTCCAACCACTCTGAAGAGCAATTTGGAACTATGCCCAAAGGGAAATAAAACTGTGCATACTCTTTGACCCAGCAATACCACTACTAGGTCTATATTCCAAAAAGAAAGGAAAAGGATCTATATGTAGAAAATATTTGTAACAACACTTTTTGTGGTAACAAAGAATTGGAAATTGTGAGGATGCCAATCAATTGGGGAATGGCTAAATAAATTGTGATAAATGATTATGATGGAATACTATTGGGCTATAAGAAATGATAATCAGGATGCTTTCAGAAAAACCTGGGAAGACTTATACGAACTCTTGCAAAGTAAAGTGAGCAGAACCAGGAGAACATTTTACATTTTACATGGTAACAGGAATATTATACAATGATCAACTGTGAATGATTTAGTTATTCTTAGTAATACAAAGATTCAATCCAATTCCATGAAACATGTTATCTACCTCCTAAGCAAGAATCGATGGAGTCTGAAGGCAGATTGAAGCATAATTTTTTTACTTTCTTTATTTCTCTTACATTTTTGCAAGATGGTTAATAGGGAAAAGTGTTTTGCATGATTTCACATGTATAATCGATATTACATTTCTTGCCTTCACAATGGGTAGGGGAGGGGTCAGAGGGAGAGAATTTGGAACTCAAAAAAATTTTTAATTAATGTTGAAAAATAAATAAATAATACATGTTTTAAAATGTATTAAGCACCTGTGCCAGACATTTGTGGCACAGATAAAAATAAAACACAGACACCGATTTCAAGTAATCTGATGTGGGGAGGGTTTAGGGTTAAAATGAATAGCTTTAAGATTTGAGGAAGTAAGATAAGTACAAAGGAAAGTACCATCCCAACTGTGAAGAGGGTGAGATCACTTGCCCTTGAAAAAGGTTTTGGGAGGAAGAGGTACCCAAGTTCAGCATTGAATGAGGAGAAGGACAAAAGAATTGAACTGAGATGGGAGAGCTCATTCCAGGATGAGTAAAGGGATGGAGGCAAGAGAGGGGGAAAAGAAAAAAGGGTAGAAGAAGAATATTCTAGAGGGCAAGTAATGCAATCAGACCAGTGCATTAGGACAGTTACTCAAGTAGCAGTGTGGTATGGAGGAAGGGGGAATAGCCTGTCTCCTTCTCTGACTCATCACAGCAACAGGTTGTTCTCAAAGAGTTCCAACCATGGCAGCTGCTCTCTGAGGGATAATCTGCTGATGAGTTTCCTTTCTTTGAAACAGAAGTCCAGATCAGAGAAAGGTAGGTCATTTATTAAGCTTGCCTGGGCCCTGGCACTTTTTTTTCTTCTCTTTCTAATAGAGATCAAACTCGAAAGTATTCTGTGGCTTTAAAAATGCAAACGACATGCTCTGTGGAAATGTCACCAGTTGGCTGTTGGCATGGCATTGGTACACCACAAGAGGCAGCCAACATGGCAACTGAATTTCAGAGACTGGAAGGTCTATAGGAAAGAAACGCCAAGGCACACATGCTAAATATACTAGATTGGCCCAAATATAAGTCACCCCCTCAAATCTAGTCCACACCCCCAAATGACATCTCTTTGAAGGAAAAAGACATAAAGGCATATATTGAAAAATATCACTGACTCTAGGCTTCACTCAGGTTTTATCCAAGCCAGATTTGGGGAAAATCAAGGTCCATATCCAGATGGATAAGAGTACGTATTATGAGCTTAATGAGGCAGGTGTTTGCTTTCATGCCCATAATAGGTACTAGGTTTCATTTTTCATTAGCTCCTTGAAAGTAGGAACTTAGACTTACACTGCAACCAGTTTGGGAAGCAGGAGCCAGGGATTAACTCAGAAATCTAAATATTCACCTCCAGTTATATAAAGTTTGATACACACAATGAAATATTTGTCAATGATGACAACACCTATCGCCTGTGGAAGTGGATAAAAATCCAGCCCAAAAGAAAGGGCATTTTGGCCAATGATCTACAAATACCAACACCACATTTGCCAATAATTAGATTCTACTAAACTGATCTTGCTGATGATTTGAATTATTTATCATCCTGAACAGTCTACATAACCAATACAATAGGTATCCTTTGGCTGTAGGGATTTATATGGAATGTTGAGTTAAAAAATATTTGAAGCCCATCTCAGACATGTACTAACTCTGTGAGCCTAAAAAAGTCACTTCATCTCAAAGAGTTTCAGTTTACTTAGCTGTATGATGGGGATAATAATAGCACCTACCTCAAAAATTCTTGTAAAATCCAAATGAGATAGTAAAGCACAATCTGGCAACAGCTACTAATGGAACCATGCATGGCTCCCACTCCTCAACAGTCACAGCTATTGAAGACCCAGAAAACTTGACCCCAAAGTCCTTGTCACTTTTAAGTGGTTCAACATAAGAAACCAATATGAATTCATCAGTGGAAATCACGACAAAGAAGATGTGTTCCCATTTGCTTTGCTGCTGTACCCCAAGGAATATGGGACCTCTCCATCTGTCTGGAAACTGAAACTTCTTATTTCTGCCATCCTTCCATTAGAATGTAAAGCACCCCTGTGAGAAATGTCTTGCTTTTCTATTCATACTGCTGGAGTTTCTATTTGTACAAAAAAGGGGCTTAATAAATGCTTTTTCATCCATTCATTCATAAAGTTCTCTGCAAAACTTTAGGTGCTATATAAATGTCAGCCATCATCATGTTCATCATCGCATTATTATACTAAAAAAGAAAAGGAAAAATTTCTGGCTTCATCTCAAGTAAAGGAAAATGTTCAGGGTGTCTTATTTCTCTCCCTTCCACCCACCCAAAATGATTTTGCAGAGAAGCCCCTTATATTTTCCAGTGTTTTCTGTTTTCAAAGCCAGTTAAATCCATTCACAACCCCCTTCACCAATATCTAATCACAGTCACTGGCCCTGAGCCAGTCACTTTATATCAAAAGATGTCTGATGCCTCATGCTCAGAAAACCACAGCAACCGGAGGGATTAAGCCAGAAGAAATTAACTTGCTTAACTGAGATAAACTCTGGTTAGGGAGATTACAGCTGTTTACCAGAGAAGTAAATATTACTCAGCTCTGACTAGGATGGGAGGAAGGGAGGGCTTGTCTGGTAATTTTATCATTTGTCTTGCTGAAAGAAAAAGGAGAGAGGAGAAAAAGGGGAATAAAAGATGAGAGGTGATAATCTCTGAAGTCAAGATCACTCTTGTGTTACAGAACATGCCAGAAATAAAAGATAACCACTCCAGCAGTCTCACTGCGAGATGGCCTGTTCAAACAGGAGGTATTGCCTGACAGTTATTTTGTAGAGGACTACAAGCAAGGGGTGGCCCAGAGAGAAGCATAGAGAGATGTATGTTCCTGGCAAAGAAAAAATGGGGGACGGGGAGAGGTAGAAAGGTAAAGATTCCAGAGAGGAGCTTCTGAAGGATAGAGGGGTGGGAGGGAAGAAAAATAAAAAGACCTACTTTATCTTCTTTCTCTCCTGTAGCTTCAACTTTGGAAGTTACATTCTTCTTCTAAGTGAGCACCAGAGTTAAATTCTGAGCGTCATGTTGAGAACATTCATCAAACATAAAAGAGGTGGACAAACCAACAAATCAAAGAATCATGGGATTTTTTTCCAGTGGAAAGAACCTTCAAGAATGCTCACTATAACTCACCCATTTTACAGATAACTGAGGAAATAGAGCTGAAACTCAAAAGGAGGGTGAGATTATTACAAAAAGAGTCTCCTCACTCAGGAATCAAGAGATTCCTGGGGTTTCATTACCTAGCAGGTACCCTATGCCATTTACTATCATAGGATTTGATGCAAAGAGTGCAAAACCAATTTCCCAGGGACACATTGACTGTGTATAGTCAAGTACATTTGAGTTGCCTCTTTGACTAGGCAATATAGTACTGGCTAAGAATAGACAGAAGCTGATGAAGGGGAGGCAGTCATATATTCTTAATCCCATACTTCAGAAAGAAAAGGGTAGACAAGCAGTATATTAGGTAAATGGCTCAGGTTTTGTTTGGCCTTGGCTTCTTTGATTCCTCAGTATCTAATCTTGGAAAGGGATCATGTCAACCATCTAAGTTCAATTTGACCAAGATGCAGAATCCAGAAAAGAGTAAACCCAGTACTCAATGTAAGCCCTACTCACCACAATCTCAAAAAAAAAATATGAGTTAGCAATCAAATGGGAAGAGACAGAAAGCTAGTGATTCAGTTAAAGCTCTCTCACCATCCAATATCTTTATTGGAAGCAATTAATGATTAGCCTTTAAAAGCCAGTAGCAGACACCCCTAATGCTGGTGATCTGATCTCTAGCTGCTCATCTCAAAATAGTAATTACAGGGAAAGAAATTGTATAAATCTGTAGCCAGAAAGTTCATTTAAAACTATGGTGACCAAAGGAATTCTCTACCTTCAGCATTTGAAGATTCTGTCTCCTTTTGACTTTATTCCTATGACAGAACCTTCACGGATGATAGCTAAAGTGTCCTAGGGGTATGTTCCTCACTGAAGGGAGAGCATTAGGAAATGACCCCAGTAATCTATTTCTGGGATGCTGTAGCCCTTATAAGACTTTACATAAAAAGAAGGATATAGGAATTAACTTGAGTCATTCAGGTTACTTGGGGCAATAATAAATGATAAGATTTGGCCCCATGTTAAATGAACAAAAGTCATGTCAATGTATAAGTGTGGGACTTTTCCTGTCTAAACTATTAAGAAACAGCACCTGGTGAAGAAGGCAGTACCTTCATAGATAGTAGCTAGAGTTTATATTGGGTATATCTTTCAATGTATTGCTGGTAGAGCCCTCATGGCTTTTTGAGCCATTGCCCTGACTATCTTCATCATCAGATTTTCTTGGATGGACCATCTGGTCAAAACTTCCATGTAGATCATTGACAAAAGCAAAGATTGAGTGTATTCAGACATACAGGTTATAGAAAGCTGAGAGGAATGGCTAACACAGAAATAGGATATAAAGATTTCAGTAGACTGGAACATTGGGATGATTAAAAATATGAAGTTTAATGAGGATGAATGTAAAGTCCCTACATCAGAGATCTAGAGGTCTATGGTGATTATCTACCAGAGGAGGGTAACCTGCAGCCTTGAGGCCATATGTGGCCTCAAAGTCACAGGTTACCCACCCCTGAAAGTCTTCCTTTTTCTGGTGTTTCAGAAAGAAGGCGTGGTGAGCACAGTGTTACACACCTAGTAAAATGGGGACTTGGGATTTGGATCAAAGTTCAAAATCTGGCTCCACTCATTTCTACCTGTCTCATTTGGGGTAAGTTCCTTCAACTCTCTGGACTTCTGTTATTTTGTCTACAAAATAAGGAGTCTGGAAGATCGACCTCTGAATTTCCTTCCAAATCTATTACCCTTAGTTTCACTACCAGCTAGTGTGGGAGGTACCTTAGAGATTACATCTCTAGTCTATTCCATACCAAGCCATAATCTTCTCCATAATATCCTTACATTATATAATTTGATAGATACCAGGAAATCCTCTTACCCCAAAACATTGTCCTAAACAGGTGCCACAGTGGCTGACATTCCTGCATTAGGGACTTAATCACTTGCATTAACTTTTCCCTTTTTAAAAAAATTCAATCATCTTTCACAAAGCTAACATATTAAATTCCTCATATTTAAGTTTGAATAAATATTAACATGAAGTAGCGGTTAAGTTACAGGACTTGGAGTCAAGAAGACATGAGTTTATGTCCTGTCTCTGATATTTAATAACTATGTGACCATAGACATTTAATCTTTCTTGAGTCTCAGTTTCCTTTTCCGTAATATGAGGGGGGCAACTAAGTGGCAAAGCGGATTGAGTGCCAGGCCTGGAGTCAGGAAGACTCATCTTTCTGCATTCAAATCTGACCTCAATCACTTACTGTGTGATACTGAGAAAGTCACTTAAATCTTGTTTGCCTCAGTTTCTTCCTCTGTAAAATGACTCCACTGTCTTTTCCAAGGAAACCCCAAATGGGGTCATAAAGAGTCAGGCATGACTGAAATGTCACAACAACAAAAATAACTAGAACATTGTGTTTAATTAAATACTTGTTGGTTGATTGATTAATCTGATCACATTGAATCTTGGAACATTAGAACAGGAAGGGACTTGAGAGGACATGGAGTCATGTGCCATCTAGTCATAAACTTTCATTTTTCAGATGAACAAACAGTGTCCAGGAAGGTCACACAGCCCCCAAAGTTGAGATGAAAATCTTGGTCTTTGGTGCTCTTTAAAGGCCCCCCAAAGGGCTGCTAAGTCATGTAGCCCAGTTCTTATGCTTCAGGTCTTTTCTTTCTCCATCACCAGCAGTAACACACATCAGGGTTCCCTTCCTCGGACACCCCAACATATCAAGGCTTGCAGTCTTGGTTTCGTTAGAGCTACACAGCCTAACTATTCACCCTTTTTAAAACTTTGTGTTGAGGGATCTTTCACATCTAAAAGGAATATTGGAAGGATTGAGCTGTTCTTCACCATGACCCTTCATCTCCCATCTCCACGCTTTGGCATTGACTATCACCCCCATCCATGTCCCTCTTCTCACCTCCACCTCTGAGAAACTCTAGTTTCCTTCCAAATTCATCTCATCTCCTAGATAAGGCCTTCCCTAATTTCCCAGACTGCTAGAGCCTCTGCCCCAAAATTATCTTGCATTTATTTTGTGTAAACTTATGTTAGGAAAGGGAACTCCAACCCTCAAGTGTAAGTGGGAGCTAGGGGAGCACCCCAAATGGGGTGCTGCTGCACTTACATATGTACACCATTAGAAGGTATGCTCTTCTGTAGAAAAGAAGGTCCTTGAGGGCAGGAAACACAGGTTTCAACTCTATGTATAATTCATTTTTCTCTTCTTATACCCTGAAAGATAATTAGTGCTTAATAAATGCTTGTTGATGTCTACCCCAGAAGTATGCACTTTTCTTAAGGACAAGAACTGTCTCGTTTTTGTCTTTATATGTCTATCACAATGTCTTGTACATACTAGGCTTTTAATAAATATTTATTGATTGAATGATTGGCACATAGGTTTTTCTGACTGGGGAAAGTTGGTGAGAGTACCCATGAAACCTTCTTCTTTGGAGGCCTGTAAAATGTTTGTGATGTTTAAAAATAGGGGTTTCATTGCTTGAAGACGGGGAATGGACTAGGTGACCTTTCACAGCCCCCTCATAGTCGTAGAGCTCTCTAATTCTGTTCATCCTTCTTCCTCTCTGGCTTCAGAATGACCTCCCATCTACTTGCATCTGTCTAATCTCTCTGCTTGGGCCTTCAGCTAAGGGCAAGGCATTCTTTTTTGTTGACTTTTCTCAGGGAATTGTGAGCAAGGTCCAAGTTGGCTCTCAGTGGCAGGCCACCGGACAACCACCTCATTCAGTCACCTCCCTGCCCAGCCAGGAGCAGCCCCCAGGGCTCATGTTCCTTACAGGGAAAGGAAAATGTTCTTTCCACACACAGCACTCATCATCATCTCAGGAAATGTAATGACTTTGCTGGCTGGGTTTGCCATATATCAAGCCCATTTCCAGAAATGCAAAGCTGGGTCTGTTTCCACAGGCCTTGAAACCTGCAGTATAAAAACTAAATGCCTCTTAAAGCTCTTGGACCAGCCTGAAATTTGTCCAGATGGCCTTGTTCAGATTCCCCCAGTTCCCATTGGGTCGGACTTGGAGCCACAAGGGCATGAAGGCAAGGGAGGAGATTTCTGGCAATAGCTATGTGGAAGGAAAAGCACTGGGCTGAAAGTCAGGAAACCCAGCTCCTAGACCCAGCTCCATCCCTAATGAGCTGAACTTCTATGGGTCTCAGTTTTTACAAGCATAAAATGAGGAGAAAGGTCCAGCTCTTCTTTCCTACATTCTAACCCCTTTTATAGATTGTAAACTCCAAGAAGACAGGAACCACATTAATTACAAATTTGTCTTGTTCCCTGGGTTGGATTTGCACTTGCAACTGAAGAATGGAAACTTTAGTCTGGCTCTGCAATATCCAAATTCTGGTCCTCTGACTGCCCTCCTCATTGTGATTATGCCATTTTTTTGTGGGAAAAGGGTAGGATCCAATGGAACTGGGAGAGGGGGAGAGAAATGAGAAGAGACAAGTAAACAACAAGCATTAGTCAAACACTTTCTTTATTCCATATATTATGCTAAATTCTGGTGATACAAAGAAATGAAACAGTCCCTGCCCTCAAGAAGTTTACATTCTATCCAAATATTCTATTGTCACCCAGGAAAAAAGAAAAATCAAAATCTCAAATATGGCAAAGGTCCTTTAACCCTTGAAGCTGAGAAGTGCTAAGAATTGGTTTCTTCATTTTTTCCTTCTTTCTTTCCAAATGTTTAATCAAGTTCCAGCCCAGCATAGAAAACCTACAGACTCTCCACTCTACTAACAAACTATGGCTCAGGCTTAGAACAAGTCTCTGTGTGCCCATAATTGGGGTCACAAGATAGAGCCCTGCACCTAGCCATGAGAGTCCTCCTACATAGGACCCTACCAGTCAAATGGACCATAGCCACGCTCCTATTCCAAGTATTATGGTAACCAGGGCCCTGCCCCCAGATGGGTAGAAAGAGCACTAGATTTGGCATCAGTGGATATGGGTTCAAATCCTACCTCTGTCACTTACTACCTGCATGACTTTGGATATTGATTGTGTGACATGGGAGACACTGGCACAGGACCTCTCAGCATGGTGTGCTCATATCAGAGAAGGCGCTGTGCTCTATGAGCAAAGCAGAACTGAAACAGCTCAAAGGAAACACAGGATGAGCAAATTTAGAGAATCCACCTCAAATGTTCACATGGACTAATTGTGCCCAACCTCCGAGCTCATATTGGTCTGATCAGCCACAGTCAGACACATTGCAGCTTGACTCTAGCACAGTGATGTCATTTTGGTCATCTTCGAGAATGAAGGACAACCACCAACTTTGGACAAGTTAATGGAACCTTCTGGGCTTCAGTTTCTTCACGATTCAAATAGAGGCTTCTGAGGCCCTTCCTGCTTTAAGCCTATAATCTTATGATCTAGTGATTGTCTTTGATTTCCAAGGATCGGTAGCATCCCTCTACTTAATCACCATAAAAATTAAGAATTGACACAGGTCTCCAGATCTACAACTTCCTTAGCTGAGCCATCCAACATCTCCTTTGCCTCAATTTTCTCATTTGCAAAATGAAACTAAATTGGGGCTAAAATTGTGTTTCTGGGTTAAGACTTGGAGAATCCTTCAAAGCAGCAACCTGGTCACTGAATCCATGAATTTAGATCTGCAAAGGACATCAGAAGGAATAGAAGATTTAGAGTCAGGAATGGTCATCTAGTCACCCCCCTCTTTCATTTCTCAAGTCCCTTAGAGGCAGCCTGGTGGTAATGGTAGATAGAGCACTAGGCCTAGAGTCAAGAAGACACAATTCAAATCCCACCACACACACTTATGAGCTGTGAGACCCTAGGCAAGTCATGTAACTTCTGTCTTCCTCAGCCTGCACAACTGTAACATGGAGACAATAACAGCACTTACCTCGCATGGTTATTGTCAGGAACAAATGAAATAATATTTAAAGTATAGAGTAGTATAGAGTCTGGCACATAGTAGGAGCTATATAAATCCATATTCCCTTCCCTTCAGGATTCAGTGACTAAGTTGCCCCTTGAAGGATGCTCCAAATCTTCACTTAGGAGAACAAGGGGCCCTGACCACATCATCTCAAATAGACTCATGATCTCCCTTCAGCTCAGAGCCCTGGAGCTTCAAAGGCCTGAGTCCATTCGCAGCCACAGCACTAAATAATCAGTGAGTTGACGGCTTCAAGGTAAAGCCCCTTTTTATTAAGACAACACAGCAAACTTTTGCAACCACAGCTGACATCACTCTAATAAATCACCATCATGTCTTGCGGGATAGAAAAAATCCCAAACACTGTCACATTTGATTTTGCTGGCTACTCATGTCGAGAGAACAAGCCATGTGTTTTTAATCAACAAAACTTTATTTTGCATTTGCTAAGACCCCAATACTCTTTAAATAGTTGCATTTACCAGAGGGATATTTTAAACCCAAATACATCTTCCCCATGAACAACATTAGGAAACAGGACTCAGCATTACCAACTTGCTGGATCTGTCCTGGGTCCTTTCTCTTTTGTGATTATTATTTATTTTGGGGTTTTAAGCCTCTGTTTCAGAGGGGGCTTTCCTCTTCGGCCTTCTGGAATTTAATTAGACGTCTTCCCAGAAAGACGGAGTTTTTTGGTCTCTCTAACAGGCAATTGGACTGGGTTATGGGAAAGCAGCAAGTTCCCAGCCAAAGGAAACACAGAGAGGCACATCTGGGACTGAGATTCCAAGGGAGGGAAAAGGGAGGTGTGTGTGTTGGGGGTGGGGGTGGAGGTGGGGGGCAGTATAGGGGGAGTTGGAGGGGAAAGGAGCAATAAAAACATTGCTTCCTGCATGGGGTGAATGGCACATGCCAGCTTCTATGTACAAACAAGCCAGAGACTTCCAGAAGGCAACTGTAATCAGAAGATTTGGTAGTGTGCAGCAGTGTTCCTTTGTTTTATAAGCATCCAGGGGTCAACATGTACTTGTGTGCATGTGACAGTGTGGTATTCATGCACATTCACATTAGGCAAGTTGGTGATAAAGTTATAGAAAAATAAAGGCACACACAAAATGGCCATAATGGGACACCCCAGTAGGAAAGAATCAGCTTCTGTGACATAATAAAGACCAAATCAGCTGGGAAGGCTGGTTAGTGCTCATTGGCAATCCAAATCAAGACTTCATTTTCTTGTCTAGTGCTACAGATTTAGGTCTAGAAGGGTCTTGGGAGATCATCTCGTCCAGGTCCTGCATTTGGCAGAAGAGGTAATTGAGACTGCCTCCTTTACAAAAGGTAGTATGGTGGGAAGGGAAAAGAAGGCAAGGAAAGGGAAAGGACAGAAAGGTAAGGAAAGAAATGGCAAGGGAAGGCAAAGCAAAAGAAGGGAAAGGGAGAGGAGAGGAAGGGAGGGGAGGGGACGGGAAGGGAGGGGACTTACTGCCTTCCATGAACATTGGAAAGGAATGGTGATTTGATCATGGTCATATAACTAGTAAGCAATAGAATCAAGATTCAAATCCAAGTCCTTCTGACTCCAGATTCAGTGTTCTTTTGACTTTGCCACATATGCCCATGTGGCATACAAGTGTAGAGTGGGTAGACCCCCTAGGAAAGGTTTTTGTGTTTTTCTTTGACTTCCCATGCAAGGTATAAGTGGGTAGATAATTCCCTTCCAGCTACTGTTTGGTCCCAGACTCATCTGTAAGGCTGTGCTGATATAGAGAGAGGAGGAAGAGAGCTAGAGATATGAACTCCAGCATCCCAAATATGCCACAGGACAAGAACATACCATGACAAGCCTCAGTTCCTTCTTCTCAGCTTCTTCCATGTGAAAAATGGCTTGCCTCTTGACTGACTGGGGTATTCTATTCATTCCTATTAACTAGGTGAAATGAGGCCACCAATAAGAGATGCTACAGAGTGCTGTCCACAGACCTGGCCCTGAGAAGAACCAAATATTAGAGGAAAGAAATCCTATCTTGGGAGGAAAAAAAACAGAGAACTTGAATCCTAGGATAAGGAAGGAAGGAAGGAAGGAAGGAAGGAAGGAAGGAAGGAAGGAAG
>NW_027187378.1:41953735-41975789 GCF_028583685.1 Petaurus breviceps papuanus | reverse complement strand
GAAGGAAGGAAGGAAGGAAGGAAGGAAGGAAGGAAGGAAGGAAGGAACATTTATTAAGTACCTATATGCCATGAACTATATGCTAAGTGCTTTACAAGTATTACCTCATTTGATCCCCATAACAACCCTCTAAAGCAAGTACTAATATTATACCCTTTTTATATTTAACTAAACTGTGACAGAGATGAAGTGACTTGTCCAGGATCATACATCTAGTAAGTATCTGAATTCAGATGTGAACTGAGATCTTCCTGACTCTAGGCCCAGCATTCTATCTACTGTACCACCTAGCTGCCTAATGATAATTAATAACAACAACAATGATAAGGAGAAGGGGCTAGTCCATGTCATGTGAAGATTGGCTGAAGGAACTGAAGATGTGTTAACATGAATAAGAAAAGATTCAAGGGTACTTAATAACTGTCTTTAAGTATTTTAAAGGCTACTATATAAAAAAAGGATTTAATATGTTTTGCTTAACACTAAAGGGCAAAAGCAAAAGCAACAGATGGAAGTGGAACAAAAACAAATTTCTGTTTGGGGTCACAAAGAGCTTCTGCCTCCAGAGTTGGTACATGACCCTTCTTTGGAGTTCTTCAAGCAAATGCTAGATAACTACTTGTCAGACATTCATAGTCAGGGCTCCTTAGAGGCATGAGTTGAATTATATTCCAATTTTCAAATTCTGTGATTCTCTGACAGTCCTGGACCTCATGAAACTTATAGTCTAGAGCAAGGGTGGGGAACCTGCAGCCTCAAGGCCATATGTGGTCCTGTAGGTCCTCGGATGAGGCCTTTTGACTAAGTCCAAGTTCTACAAAACAAATCCTTTTATTAAGGGGATTTGTTCTGTGAAGTTTGGATTCAGTCAAAGGGTCACACTTAAGGACCTAGAGGGCCACACGTGGCCTCAAGGCTACAGGTTCCCCACCCCTGGACTAGCAGATGTTGAAAGCAAAAAACCAATGAGAAATGTATGAGAAATGCAAAAAAAAAAAAAAAACCATGAAACCTGAGGGTAAATAGCATTGCCAAAGTGGGCTTCAAGTAGCATTTCATGAAAATGCAGCATTTAAACTTGTTTTTGAAGGATAAATAGCAATTTAACAGGTGAGAATGGAAAGGAAAGCTATTCCAGGCATAGAGAATAGGGACAGAAAACACAGACAGGTTGAGAATATTCCTTATTTAGCTAGAACACTGGAAAGAAAGGTGAAGCCAAGTGGAAGAAGGCCTTGAATGTCAAACATGGGAAACTGGACTTCATCTTTACTAAGCAATGAACTTCCCCTGAAGATTTATGACTAAAGGAAGGGCACAGGTAAGAAATATAACTATGTGTACATAGATGGACTGGATGAGGGAAGAGAGTGGAGTCAAGTAGATCTCTCAGGGAAACTATTACAATAGTTTAGATGAGTGTCAATGAAGGCAAGGGTCTCTATGATCATGGTGGCAGAGATTAATAGAGAGGAGGGGACAAATATGAAAGGAGCTATAGGTAGAAATACACAACTCAGTTCTGTTGATCAAAAACTCCCATTCTCTTTCTTCCCCCACTGGAATTTGACTGACTCCAATGCAGTTCACTAGAATGGGCAAATACTGAAGCTAAAACTTAAATACAGTGGTCACATAATGAAAAGATGGGACTCATTGAAAAAGGTCCTGATGTTGGGAAAGATTGCAGCAAAAGGAAAAGGGGACGGCAGAGGATGAGATGGATAGATAATGTCATGGAAACAATGAGCATGAGCTTGGACAGACTTCAAGGGATAGTGGAGGATAGAAGGACCTAATGTTCTATGACCCATGGGCTTGTGAAGAGTCAGATATGATTGAACAATTGGACAACAACCACTTAAAGCCTAAAACACCTTTATCCCCTGCTCTAGTGGAGTGTTGGGGTAAGAATGGGGAGACTCGTGTTGATTTTGGAATGAACTCCAGCCCCAAAGCCAGTCTAGATTAGGCTATAGAATTCTTAGCTTCCTTCACAACATCTTTCAGGAACCCCTTCCTACTTAAGGCCTTCTCTAATGCCTTCAGTAAGTGACAAAGTTCTCTCCCACCAACATTTCTTTGTATTACTTTATGTTTATGTATACATGTGTATACACAACATATATGTATATATACATATTGTTAAAGGTAGGCAGTCACTCCACAAGCATTTATTAGGCCCTTACTATGTGCCAGACCTGTGCTAAGGGCTGGCAATACAAAGAAAGTTTGAATTAAAAAAAAACCTCCCTGCTTCAAAGAGCCTGGTTGAGTGTCCACTTAGAGGGCCCACCTTGGATCAAAAGACCAGGGTACCTGTTCACCCCCAATCCATACAGCTTGTGTGAACCTGGACAAGTCACAGCCTCTCGGTTCTTCCAGCACTAAGAATATAACTTTCAGAGCAGGTGTTGATAGTAGAAGGAGTTTGCTCACCAGGAGCTGACTATATCGTTTATATCTTGTGCACATACACACGTTGTCATTCTGCAATACCCCCTGCCCACCCATGGTAGAATGGAAGTTCTTTGATATCAGTGACTGGGTTCATTTCCCTGTGTCTTCATATCTCCAAAACACAGTACATAACCTGGCACCTCACAGGAATTTAATAAATATCGGATTAATCGCATTGGTGACCAGAAGCATCAATAGGGACAGAAAGAGAGAAACCCCAAGTGGGTAAATCTTGAACCATTTACACACAGAGATATCCTATTCCAGTAGCCCATGTTCACAGCTCCTGGGATCCCCTTGATCTTGTGCTGATGAAATTACTCATCTTGCACAGAAGTGATCCACTGGCCACCACAGACTCTCAGAAGATCAAGGAATTCTGCAGCCTGGCACGCCTGCCTGCCTAGCTTCGAGAAAAGACTCAAGGAAGAGGCAAAGAAACCAGTAACTTTTATCTCCTTCAAAGTTGTTTTTCCCCATCGAGTAACACTATTATTTGGGATTGGCAGAAACACCAATGGATTTAATCCAGAGATAAAATAGAGGATATATATGTATTTTTGGTTTTCTTTTTTGAGGGCATTAGGGTTTAGTTTTTTGGGTGCATGGTTTTTTTTCCCCTTTCCCCCCACCCCCACCCCCTGCAATATGTCACTCCCTTTCCCAGCTCTGCTGTGTTCCAACACGCATAAAGCCAAGCCAGTTCCAAGCCAGGCAGCCATGTACCTCCCTTCTCCCCCCCACCTCAAGCCTCTAGGAAGAGTTCTCTCTTTGATTAAACTAGCCCGTCCTCTAGCTACAGGCAACAGAATACAATTTTGTGCAAATGGTTTTCTCAGTCTTCTTCTCCCTAACAGTTCAGTTATTTCCTTGTCGGGGGAAAAAAAAGGAAAGAAGGGGGAAAAAAAACCTCATAACTGAAAGGCCCCCAGATTATGGCTGAACTTTCCCCTGCAAATGAACTCCTGGCCACTGCTGCTTTCTCTTGATAAACCACCATGACAGCAGCTTTATTCTGAGTCTGCTTCCCTGACTCCAGAAGCCTGTTTACCTCTCTCTCTCTGTCTCTATCTCTGTCTCTTTGTCTCTGTCTCTGTCTTTCTCTCTCTGTCTCTCTCTTTAATTCTCCCTCTCATTCTCTCTCTTATTCTCCCTCTCTCTCATTCTCTGTCTCTCTCTCTCTCTCTCTCTCATCCATTCAGGAAACCCCCACCGGAAGCATGAGAGCTCCCTGGGAGTACACACATTTATATAACACCCCTCCCACAGGCCCTGAGAATTCCCCAGATCAAAGTGCTCAACAGCAGGGGCAGGTGTCCATCCTCCTCCACAGGCCCCGATTAATCAAACAGCCTGACTCACAAGGAGATCAAACCAGGCACCCTGCCAGCTGTTGGTTAAAGCTGGCCTTCCAGTTGCCCTCATTAAATTTCCTTCCCCTTTCTTTCCCTGCTGACTCCTGTCCCATGACCATTACTGGATTCTTTTTCTTAGCTCCCTTTCCCTTTTCTCTTTCTCTTTCCATTTTCCTTTCCACCCACATAATTTTTCATCTGCTTCCCCCCCCCTCCTTTCTTTCTCACTCTTTTTTCTTTTTTCATCCTATTTTTTTTGTTTGTTTGTTGGAAGTGTTTCTCTCCCTGTCTCTGAACCGATTCTTCTCTCTCCCTGCCTTCCTCCCAACTCTCCACTCTGACCAGTTTTCTCTAAGGTTCTATGGTCCTGGGTTCAAAGACATGTTTCCTGATTTATTTTGATGAGGCCTTCTGTGGTCTCAATGCCAAGTGACAGGAGTGGGACTTGGAAAGCTGGTTTCCCTAGCACCCAAGGCCAGCCATGAATTTATCCATGTCACAGTCAGATGTCTCTTCTGGTCCTCCCCACTTCCATATACCTTTGACACCTATAGCATCCTGATTACCAGTCAGTGCTGTCTTCAAAGGCCTTTAAAGTATGTTTGAAAATAATAGAATAGTTTTTTCAGGTGTTTTCAAATGCAAGGTACATGAAAGCCAGGAGGATTTTCCTCAAGTTCATATCTGAACCAGATGTACTCCTTCAATACTTGGCTTAGCCAGTATAGACACTCCATTCACCAAAATAGATTGCCACCACTCCTCTGGTAGTGAGCCTCTTTCTGATTAGTTAGGCTGGTCCTCTGTAGACAGACAATTGGTCTCTGGTAGTCCCCACCCCAGTTTCTGATTTGTCCTTGACTCTTCCCTTTCTCTTATACTATCATATCAAATCAATTACTGAGTCTCATCAGTCAGACATGGCTCTAGGATTAGAATCAGGAAGTCCTGAGTTCAAATCCTACCTTAGACACTGTGTGACTTTGGAAAAATCACAACCCTAGGATGAGAATTTAAGTATACCAGAACGATCAAGCTGCATCAACTAACAGAGTGCATATTTTTAATCCATAAGACAAAGAAAAGAGATAGGATGAATATTTTTCATTTCAAAGTAAAACTGTATTTGTGAATGTGTGTGTGTTCATCAGTTTATACGCTTGATCCTTCTAGCATTAGCTTCTCAACCTGATTTTCTTCCTGTGTATATAAGGGGTAAGGAGAATGAGAACTGGCCCATAAGAGTCCAGTCCTTAGAGCATGCTTAGGTTTGCATGCTATGCTCTCCCACCTGGCTGCCATGTGCCCACAAACACATGTAACCTCTGACCCCTTTGTGTTTTTTAGGTGAACAGGAATCATGAGAGATAATGCTCGGGACACTAGTAGGTTCAGGAGAGTCTTCAAAGACAAAGAGGCAGCCAGGGTCACTAGCACAGTCCCACCGTGCCACTGCCGTATGCACTGGAAGAATGAGCCCAGAAAGGTACTACATGGAAAATGGGAAGGATAGGAGGATCTGCTTCATGACAATGCTGTGACGATCGAATGAGATTGTGTGTGGAGAGCATGCTGCACACATTAAAGTGATGTATAAATGCATCATCTTCAGCAGCATTATCATATCCCAACAACAAAACATCACACTGCCCCAACCCTGGCCTCAGCACCCTCACCTAGGCTATACAATACCAAACCAATAGGCGTCTGCATCATCTCCCTTCTCCTATCAGTTTTCCACACAGCAGCTAAGTCAGGATCCCTCAGGATTGGGACAAGGGTGGGGAACCTGTGGCCTCGAGGCCACATGAGGGCCTCTAGGCCCTCAAGTGCAGCCCTTTGACTGAATCCAAGCTTCACAGAACAGATCCCCTTAATAAAAGGATTTGTTCTGTAACACTTGGACTCAGTCAAAAGGCTACACCCCACCCCTGGACTAGGATACACCCCTCCTCAAGAAGTCCTAATGGTACCCCACTACCTCCATAATAAAATAAAAGCATCAAAATCTGTCCCTAGTCAACCTTTCTGGGCTTGTTACATGAATCCCCATCATACCCTCTAAAGTAAAACTAAATTGGCCTAATTGCTGTTCACTGAACAGTCCTTGTGGTCCCATCTCCATATCTTTGCACGTGCCATCCCTCTTTCCTGGCATTCACTGCCTTCTTGTCTACACCTCTAGGAAGTCAAGTGCCACCTCTTATAGGAGACTGATTCCCCTCAGTTACTAATACCTTCCCCATCACACACACATATGCACACTGTGTGCATCATGCATTCCTCCCACCCCCGCCCCAGTGGAATCCTTGAAAGTAGGCATGTTTCTTTGTTTCTATGTTCTTAGTGCCTAGCACAGGGCCTGCTACAGGTTAGATGCTGAATAAATGCTTTGGAATTAAATTGAATTAGCAGAGCTTGGAGAATCTCAGGTCATTGTCATGAGAGGAAGGAGCACCAGGAAAGGCTTTTAGAACTGGTTATGAGCAAAAAATGAAGAGAGAAAATGGAAAACTGGAAGCTACAGCAAAACACAGATACCATCCCCTCCCTCTAACAGGGGAGTTAGTTTGGGGGGGATGGGTTTACACTGGGTTTGGGTTTTGTTTGGGGGTTTTTTTGGCTCCTAAGACAGCCTCCCAATGCAAAGGGCACTGGTCAAGTTACCCAGAGACCTGGGTTCTGATCCTGACTCTTCCATTAACTGTGTGATTGTAAGGCCAGAGCTTCTCTGGACTGGAGCTCCAGAAGAACAGGGACTGTTTTTTTGGTCTTTCTTTTTGTCCCTGTGCTGGGTGCCTGGCACATAGTAGGCTCTTAATAAATGCAAATTGATTGATCTGTAAAAGGAAAGGATTGATTGAAATAATCATTAAGGTCCTCTCCAGCTTTAAGATCCTATAATTAGATATTTCTAAGACCGGATTAGCTTGCTACAGATGTATTCAGACAGATTTACTCAAGTTGTTGAAATAGGATTTTTGTATTTTTTCCCCCTTCCAGACAACAGTAGCTGAAAGGCAATTGGAAACTGAATAGCTATGTGTGTATATACACAGACAGCATATATACACACATGTATACATGCATGTGTATGTATAGATCTATATATGTATACTCATACACAGGCATGTTTATATATAGATATACTCAAACACAGACATGTTTATATAGATTGCACATATGCATATGAGTATATATAATATGAATGTATTGCATGTGCATATATACATACCCAAGAAGGTGCTAACGTATATATGAATGTATACACTATATATGTCATTATGTGTGCACATATGTGCATTGTATGTACAGTCATTTATTCATGTGTATTGTATTAGTATATGTGTATTGCCTTGTGTGTCTGTATACATGTATATGAACATGTGTTTATCTTGTTATATATGTATGTGCATATATACATAAATATGTACATATACATTTATATTTACTTATTTAGTATTATATATTATAATGCCATGAAATAGGGGCAGCTAGAGTGCCAAGCCTGTGACCAATAAGACCTAAGTTCAAATCCAGTCTCAGATACTTACTAGCTGTGTGTCCCTGGGCAAGTCACTTAACCCTCTTTGTCTTAGTTTCCTCATCTGTAAAATGAGCTGGAGAAGGAAATGACAAACCATTGCAGTATCTCTGCCAAGAAAAACCCAAATGGGGTCACAAAGAATCAGACACAACTGATAACAACTGAACAACAACAAAACCATGAAATAATCTTTCTGTCAACAACAGGAAGGGTCTAAATACACCTGCAGCCTGCTAACCCAATGATATAAATCTCTAGTCACAAGGTCTTAGAGCCAGAGGGGATTGGAGATAAATGGCTATTTAGTTCATTCCTCTCAGTTTACAGATGAGAGAACTTGAAACCCATAGAACTGAAGTGACCACACAGTTACTGGCAGAGCCAGGACTAGAATCCAGGTCTCTGGGTCCCATGTCCAATGTTCTCTGCATTACACTACGTTGCCTCAAAAGCCAACTTTAAATATGCGTGTGTGTTTATGTATAGTTAATTTAATAATTTATTATGCTCATTTATTATTGTTTATTATCATTTTATTATTAATTTATAATGTATATTTACATTATATGTATAAATGTATTTAATTTTTTTTTAAATCCACGGTCTTTAAAGTGCTCAGTCATAAGAAACCCCAGAGAGAATTTCTTTTTCAGATAGTTTTAATTGTGTACATAAGAGAAAAATCCTCCCCTCTTTCTTCATCTTTAGAAGGCTGAGAAGCCCAATCACCAGAGGCTTCTGGGTATTTTTTTCTTCTTGCTGCTATAGTTTACCTTCTCCCATTTCACTAGGGCTCTATGATATCTGTCTCTAAGTGGTGGCCTCACCTGCTGGTAGCAACAGCAGTGCCTTGGGTTTTCCACTGGTGTCCTTGTGACTGCCCTGGAGCTGACCTCACCTCTACCTGCCCATGTTTCCCTGACTGAGGATGGGAAGAGCCTGGTTGGATTGGGGGGGGGGGGGGGGGGGGAGAGAAATCATCCATCAACCCCAGCGACAGCAGCAAAGGCCTGAATGGGGGTGAGAGGGGTCAGCCCTGGTCCGCACTTGAGCAGGTCAGAGGGGGGTGGAGGGGATTACAAATTGTTGAGATATCAGTGCCGAGTTTGATTGATGGTGTCGAATAAGGGGGAAGATGAGGGCTTCAATCACCCGCACGTATGCCTTCTTCTACCCCTCCTCTGGCACGGGGACGGACCACTGTTCTCCCATCCTGCGTTGACCTCCTCCAGGAGGGACACTCCCCTCCTCCCACCCCTTCCTTTACTCTTTTTCTCTTGCCTGCTCACAGCCCATCATTCAAACTGCTGCCCCGAAACTGACCTTTTGCAGAGAGCAGCCTGCCTAAAAGAAGCATTTCTTTCTGAAAAAACCTCACTGAGGAATGTTATTAATGCTGGCCAGCCCTCTAGTAAAGGGTTGCAGCCCTTCTCTGCTTTACCTCTTGAGCACTCCATTGGCTCTGTTTGCCTTGGGCAAGAGAGGAAGAGAGCCTGGAGACCAGATTTCCTTAGGGAGGCTTCTGCCCACCCCTCCTGAACCCAGCAGATCCTTTCCTGCCTGGCTCTCTTGGCTGGTTCTAACCAGGGAAATCTTGAGACACACCTTTCTTTCTGTCTCTCTGGGCTTGCTTACCCGTAACATGCACAATCCCTCTAATGGTTACTCCGGTTTCTTTCCCCTCTCTTCCATGTGATTTTTTGTACTTCCTAGGGAGCAGCCAGTGTCTTGGAAGGTTGCTGGGGCCTCTTTCTCAGGGGAAGACCCAACGCCCACTCAGGAGCCATCAAGTCCAGAAAGAACACATGTGAGGTGTGGGGAGAGGCAGGGAGGATTACTTCAGGCTTGATCAGAAGTACAATACCATTCTTCATGACTGAGCTGCTTGTTGGACGGCTTCAGAACCTGGCCATTTCAGTGGGGTTGCTTCTTTGGCGACCACACATGGTGCCCCATCATGCCATTTCAGTCAGTACAATGGAACACAGGAGCTGGATTTTCCAAACCCCTGACATGTCAAGGCATACACCAATGGAAGATGTTTAATAGAATTACTATTAGGCCTCCAAGTTAATGAATCACAACCGTAAGAAATCATGATAATCCAAGAGGAATTAGTGACAGATTAGCTTCAAAGCTGCCATAAAAGTGCCATGATGCTTGCCTAACGGCATGATTAATGCCCACAGCACATAATGGCATTATAATAGAACCTGAGGATGCAAACTGAAGCTTGACAGAAAGCCCCTGTCCACATCCCTTTGGGTGCCTGGGGCAACCCCACCTTGGCTGGTACCTGTGGTTTCCACTAGGAGCATGAGAACGTATTTCCTTGCAAGTTATGGAGCTAACGGCTGCTGGAAACATCCAGAGAGGCACAGGCCCTTGCTGAGAGCCATTTTCTGGGAAGAGGGCAGGGGCAAGTGCCTTACAGATTCTGTCCCTAATCAGGTTATAAATTCCTGGGGGAGATCGAACCTTACTTCCCCTACTGGTTTCGATTCTCCAGGACAATGACACAAGTGCCTTTCACTGTCAAGACCTCACCCTCAGATTCTCGATCAAATAAGGTAGGATGATATAAAGGACAGAGTGCTGAATTGGCTATCAGGTTCTGCCATGTGTAACCTTGGGGGAGCTCAGACCCCCCTCTGGGCCTGTTTCTTCAGTTCCAAAATGAAGGTGATGGAGTAAACTTTCACTAAGGTCTAGGCCAGTTCTAAGGCACACTGAATATTTCCATTAGGCTAGGACTGATCACCATATTTTATCTCACTTATACTTCAAATAGTGAGAATTCCAATACATGGGGCCACATCACAGGATTCATTATTGTGATAGTAATGGCATTTAAAGATTCCCCTGTATTGGCTTGGTTTTCAAATTGATTGTGTTAAAACCCAGAGCTTGTTAATCCCACCTGTGGGATGGACTTGTTGATGTGAAAAGAAAGTCCTGAACTGGGAGGAGCTGGTGAAGTAGATTTGGAGAGACAAGAGAGAGGCAGAAGAACTTTTTGGAAGCAGCACCTCGTGGAGGCAGAGAGAGAGAGACTGAGAAGGATTGCTGGGACCACTTTGAATCGCCCTGGACTTTTGAGACCTGCCCCCTGAGCTGCCAAGGACTGAGGAGACATGGCTGTTTTGCTGGTACTTTGTCTGTCTGTTTTGATGTTGTTTTGCCAGATTTGTCCACTGGTGAAAGACAGTCCTGTTGTTGAAGAAGTCCTGGAACCTGGCTTTTGGCTAAGAAGCCCTGAGACTGTCCTGCAGACAGAGAGTGAATACTGTCCACTGGTGAAGGACAGTGCTGTTGTTGCAGGGGTCTGGAGACTGTCCTGCAGACAGAATGAATACTGTCCACTGGTGAAGGACAGTGCTGTTGTTGCAGGGGTCTGGGAACCTTTCTGTTGGTTCAGAAGCCCTGAAGAAGGATTAACAAGCTCTGGGTTTTAACAGGGGAATCTTTAAATGCCATTACTATCACAGTTATTTGCACTAATTGGAGCTAGCTGTATCCAGGTCAAGAACTGATAGCAACGTAGCTTAGTTCCTTGTTCCTCCCTCAGCCCTTCTCGTATCCTGACCTCCCCGGGTTTTACCTCAGCTTGAAAAATAGTTGAGAAAGGGGAGAGTGGAGTTAAATTATGAGGGGGAGTCCTGGAGCACAATCCAAGATACGGCAGCTGACCCTAAGGAAAATACCTCCACACGAGGCATTACTTGGGCGATTTCATCAATGGTTAGCACTGGCTTAAAGATCATGGTATCGTGGATACAGAGCTGCACAAGCTTTTGGTTCAGACTCCTCCTTTTACATATGGGAAAAATGAGGTCCTCTCTGAACCTTTTAACCTCTCTGATAAAGTGACTTGTCCAAGGTCACATAAGTAGTAAATGTCAAGGATGAGATCTGACTTCTGAATCCAAGTTGTGCTTTTTATTTTTTCACTACAAGAACACTATTATGGAAGGAACACTGCCCAACGAGGCAGGGGCCCCTCTATACCCATTAGTCATGTGGCCTTGGTCAAGTCACTTATGCTACCATCCTCCTCCTGAAGGTGGGTAACTAGACCAGATGCCCTCCCTCTTCCATATCTAAGAGTTTGGATTCTACAGCTTTGAGAACTTCCTTTCTGCAGATTCCCACCATCTGTCCCCTTTATCATAAATATGAAGATAATTAGCACTACCCTCAGACCCAACAGGGATTCTCTGAGCCACTTTTGTCTTCATAATGTTGAATAAATTCTCCCCCAGGGCCATGAACCAATATCCTGGCAGGCAAATAGCTCCCACACTGATTAACTAAGTCATTGAGGGGAAAAAATAGTCTTATAGAACCTACACTCCCCAGGAGACCTTCTGGTGGCCGGTTCCCATCAGACATCAGGTTGCCCATTAATAAACACTGAGTGAGAGAGATACAATCTTTCCCTCTAAAAACCCTACAGGTTCCAATATTAATTGGATTTTTTAGGCACTACAGATTTGTTTTGATTTGGCTTTTTGGTGAAGTGGAAAGAGCCCTGGATTTGGAGTCAAAGTTCCTGGGTTCAAGTCCTGATTCTGTGACCTTGGGCAAGTCACTTAACCTCAATGGGTTTCATTTGCCTCATCTCTTAAATGAAATCAGACACCAAGATCTCTTCCAGCTCTAAATCTAATGTAGCATGAAAAGTGAATGCTTTGTGTACATACCTGTCTACACCTTTTCACTCATATTTAACCTGGACTATCTGAAGAATTTAAGTTCCCAGGGAGCCAAATCTTTAATATTTAGCCAATTTTTAAATCCTTTAGTTTTCTATTCTAATTTAGCATACAATAACCAGAAAAGATGAAATAATCACTAGTGATGACAATGATGAGCTAAATTACTACTGACAATTCAAGTTTCATTTTAGGAAATACCCTAAAGAAATTCTGTCATGAAACATGGCATCCTGGAGAAAATGGGGATGGGGGAGAACATGAAATGGGTAATGGCTATTTATTATTAACCCAGCTATGTTGTACACTCTTTACAGTAGGCTTCCTCCTATCCATCAATGTGGAATGGAGTTGACTTTGGATGCTCAAAAGCCTTGCAAGTGAAGTAAGCAGTATCACAGAATTCACCTCAAGAGCAAAAACTCTGACTGATTCTATGGAGCTGAAGAGTAGAAATGCTATTTCTGCTACTAAAGGGCAAAAACTTCAATAGAAAAGGGACTCATCATCAGTAAGCTGACCATGAAGCAATGAATTCTGTGAGAAGAAAAAGTGGATGTAGCCCCATAGCCCAACTAGGCAAGGAGGGCCACTCCTGATTGGCTGAGGATATGGCACCATTTTTTTAAGCAGTCTTTAATGACCTCCCTTATGCAGGGAGCATAACCAAAACAGGACAAAGGGGGCTAGGGGAACAAATTATCTTTCTGGCTGTGGAGGGACAATACAGATGGACCATCCCCAGCAGGCAGCCCCAGGGTCATAATTAGAATATATCCAGAAGCATAGAAGTTTGAGGAACCTGATTCGAGTTCTATTAGAGTTTGGGAAGTATATCTAGCTTAAAGTCAGGCAGATTTAGTAAGTGTATAAACTACCCAGTTATTGCACAAGGTAGATCAATTTCTTTTTAGCATCCTAAGTAGAGAATAATCTTTTATCATTTACAATCATGTACACATTTATAAATTGCAACTTTTTCCTTTCCTCTACTAGAGTCTTAACTCTACCAAGAGCAGGGCATATAATAATGTCTTAACTTTCCTTAATGACAATTGCATCCTTCTAAAGTAAAGGAACCCAAAAAGGAAAATGCTATTCTGGATCTAATTTTCAAGAACACAAAGGAACTACTAATTGCCTCAGAAATGGTGGGAACTTCTAGCAGGAGATGAAGGTCAGATATAATCTAAACATAAACCCTAGATTTTAGGAGAAAGCATTTGAAAGTATCAAGAAAAAGGATACATAAGAGACCATGACCTAAAATACCATAAAGCAAGTCAACCTGGGAAGGATAAGAATCTTCAAGAATGATACAAAGAGAAACAATTCTCATTAGAAGAATAGGAAATAGTTGTCCAAAGAGAATAATGGAGTTGGAGAGAGAACTCGTCAAACAATTTCGTTTTTTGTTTTTTTGGTTTTTTTGCTGTTTGGAGGGGGAAAATAGAGAAATTGGGGTTGTGACTTGCCCAAAGTCACAAGGCTAGTTTTTGTGTAAGTGTCTGAGGCCGGATTTGAACTCAGGTCCTCCTGACTCCAGGGCCAGTGCTCTATTGACTGTGCCACCTAGTCACCCCAAAAACAATTTCAATATTAAAAAATATGCCCCCAAAACTGGAAGCAAGGATTGGCCAAGAAGATTGAATATAAAACCATAGCATAGTCCTTTAAGTATAATGTCAAATTCCAAAGAAAGGGTGATGTTGATGATGAAAGGAAAGATTCCTAAAGATGTTTGTTTGGCAATTTGGGGGAAAAGGAGATGAATCGGATAAGGGATGCAGTTGGTGCTCCTGATAGATGGGATGATGATAACGAACCTTGGAGGGAAAATAGAGTTTTTACACTCTTATTTTGCTTACTTTTCTCTCTGCCAAAAAGAATAATCTTTGGACTGGAAAGGATGATATAAAAATAGGTGACAGAGAGTACATAAGATAATTATAGAGATCATAAGAAAGCCCCTGGTAGTCCTTGATAAGTTCAAGTCACCTGGCCCTGATGAATTACATCCTAGGGGAACTAAAAGAATTAGCAGTAGTGATTATTGAACCACTATTAGGAATCTCCAAAAGATCTCTACAAATGAGTTACTACAAGAGTGAAGGACACATGTTGTTCTTACTTCTTTTCAATGGAGACTTCAAACTATAAGCCAGTGAGTTTGACTTGGATCCCTAGGAAAATTCTAGAACATGAATATAAAGGATGGTAACTGATTCTCTAGAAAAGGAAACAGCAATCACAAAGAAATAGCAGGGCAATATCAAGAAGAGGTATGTTCGATTGACAAGGTCACTGGATTGCTATCACTAGAGTTTACTCCAATTTTAGCAAAGCATTTGACAGAGTAACGTACACCAATATTGAGAACAAGAGGGAGAGATGAAAGCCAGGCAATATAGTACACTAAGGTAGACTCAAAACTGCTTAAATAGTCATACCTAAAGGGTGGTAATGAATGTATTATTCCATATCAACTCTCTAGTGGAATACCCACTGTGCTTGACACTGTGCTGTTCAACATTTTTATCATTCATTTGGAAGAAAGGCATATTTTATGTTTTATCAGATTTGCAAGTTTATCAGATTTGAAGATGACATAGCTAAAAGACTGAATGGCAGTCAGGATCCAAAAGATCCTGAGAAGGAAGGAAACAAGCATTTATTAAACTCCTACTACATGCTAGGTACCATGCTTTACAATTATTATCTCATTTGGTCTTCATAACAACCCTGGGAGGTAGGTGCTATTATTATCCCCACTTTATAGTTAAGAAAACTAAAGCAAAAGATAAGTGACTTGTCCAAGGTCATACATCCAATAAGTATGTGAGGCACTTACTGGACTAAGGTCTTCCTAATTCTAGGTCCAGTGCTCTATCCACTGTGACTAGAACTCTGGGATAAACTGGATGAAATTTTACTAGAAATAAGGGGCAGCTAGGTTTTGTAGTAGATAGAGCACTGACCCTGGAGTCAGGATGACCTGAATTCAAATCCGACCTCAAACAATTAATACTTACTAGCTACATGAACATGGGCAAGTCACTTAATACTGAGGAGGAGGAGGAGGAGGAGGAGGAGAAGGAGGAGGAGGAGGAGGAGGAGGAGGAGGAGAAGGAGAAGAAGAAGAAGAAGAAGAAGAAGAAGAAGAAGAAGAAGAAGAAGAAGAAGAAGAAGAAGAAGAAGAAATAAGTTTAAAGTCTTACATTTGAGTTAAAAATCAATTTCACAAGTATTAGATGAGAGATGCAAGGTAGCAGTTTGTATGAAAAAGATCTGAAGTTCTTAGTGGACTAATGCCCAATATGAGTCAATGATGTGATTTGGCACATAATAAAGCAAATATAATATTAGATTGCATTAAGAAAGGCACAGTATCAGGGTCAGCTAGGTAGCGTGATGGATAGAGCACTGGCCCTGGTGTCAGGAGGACCTGAGTTGTAATCTGGTCTCAGAACTGATCTTCAGGACAGGCCTTGGATCACAAGATTTTAAACTGGGAACCTTAGAGATTATCTAACCTAGGAGTGTCAAACTCAGTTAGAAACAGGAACCATTAAACTTACATAAGGATTCATGTGGGCTACATATTGACTCAGAAAACCATATTTTAATGTTTTATTATATTTTAATTTATTTTGTTAGATATTTCCCCCATTACATTTTAATCTAGGCTCAGCTGCACTCAGGAGTGCTGTGGACCACATGTAGCCCACATGTGACTGACGTCTCTGAGTACCACCCATTCTTTTTGGAGATGAGCAAATCTGAGCCCAAAGGAGGGGAGAGCACACAGCTCAAGATCCCACAGCATCATGTTAACAGAACCAGGACTTCAAAGCCAGGTCTTCTGACTCCAGATGTACAATGACCTTATGTCTTTCTATGTCATGGCCCATGTGCAGAGAAGCATTCTGATGGTTGAATGGACCAGTTATTCCTTCTCCTTCCCCCCTCCATCCTGTCAGTCTACCTATCCCTAATACCTGAGCATGGAATCCTTTGGCCTCAAACAAGTATAAACATAGTTTCTGCTCCCAAAAAGCAAACATCCCACCCCCTGAATCACTAGATTGATCAGAATGGGCTGTGGTGCATTATTAAATGTAATTGTGGGGGGTTTTAGGATGTTAATTTTTCAAGGAAGAAAGTAATGGAAGTCAGGATAAGAAGGTTAAACAAGGATTTTACACAAGGTATTGTTTATTTGGAATAACAACTGTAAAGGATGAAATTGTCAGGAAACTGGGAATTTCTAGAGAACTGTGGGTGGAAAATAATATCATCCCTCGGGGCATATGTGGCCTAGTAATAATAATAATAATAATAATGTTGTTGTTGTTCAATTGTTTCAGACGTGTCTGACTCTTCATAACCTAATTTGGGGCTTGTTTGTTTTTTTGTTTTTGGCAAAGACACTGAAGTGGTTTGCCATTTCCTTCTCCAGTTCATTTTGTAGATGAAGAAACTGAGGCAAACACAATGAAGTGACTTGCCCAGGGTCACACAGCTTGCAAGTATCTGAGGTCAGATTTCAATTCATGAAGATGAGCTAATACCATGTTTCCCCAATAATAAGACACTGTCTTATTATATTTTTTTGGACAGAAAAACACCAGAGGGCTTATTTTCAGGGGAGGGCTTATTTTAATGAACATTGACAGCAATTTTAATAAACAGGTAAATGTGAACAAAAAAATGTACCAGCAAGCAAATCACTGGGGAAGAACAGGATGATGCGCTCACTGCTACAGCTCTGACTGGATGCAGCTCGGAGCGCGGCGTGCGTTTCACGGGGGTGAGGGGGGACGGTCCATACAGAGGGTACCGTAATGTACCGTAATGTAGTGTATAGCGCAGGGGATCACCTTCACTACAGTAGCAATCTCAATAGGGCTTATTTTCGGGGGAGGGCTTATTTTAGAGGAATCTTACACAGTATGGGGAGGGCTTATTTTCGGGATAGGTCTTATCGGGGAAACATGGTATTAGTAATGATAAAAGATGAGTAATAGCTAACATTTATATAGCATTTAAAGTTCTGTAAAGCACTTTAAATTTTTATCTTATTTGACCTGTAAAACAACCTTTGATGTAGGTGCTATTGTTGACCCCATTTAACAGATGAAGAAAAGGTCAGATAACGGTTAAATGACTTGCCCAGGGTCACAAAGCTAGTAAGCGTCTCAGGATTTGAAATAGGGTCTTCCTGACTAAAATTCTACCTACTGGGACCCTTCAAAAGTTTGAAAGTCATTACAAAAATCCTCCTTTCACATTTTTATATATGAGAAATCCAGGGAGCCCAGCAAATTAGTCTTCCTTTCCAAGCCTCTATTTTATTCACTGATTCATGAACATGCTGACTACCACCCAGGAGTCAATCCATTCTCTTCTTTCCCTGGCCTCCTAGAAGCTCCATTCACAGCCCTTAGGGCCTCCTCCCAAGCACATGTTCTGAGTTGATCTTCCCTATTGGCTGTACCCTAGCTCTTGGATCTGTTCCAGAGCTGGTAATAAAGTAAGGATAAGGTCATTAAAGTCCAGGAAATTTCTGTTAGCAGAGTCCAAGGCATTTGCTGAGTTGGGTCTCAGGTGCCTGAGAAGAACAGTTTTGACTTAAAGCCAAGGGATGGAACCTGGATGCTAGAAAGGAAACAGGACCAAAGGAACTGAGAAAGCTGTCTCAGCCTTGGATTCCAGGGGGTGAAAGAAGAGTAAATAAGGCAAAGAGGAGAGTGATTCCAAGGCCTGAAAGGAAACAACCCCCTTCATAGGAGCATAGATTCAGAGCTGGAAGGGACATTAGAAGCCAACCAGTCCCACCTGTTTATTTCACAGATGAGGAAATCAAGGCTCACTTGGCCAAAGTCACATGGCTTGTAAGTGTCCGAGGGAGAATTTGTAACTAGCTCTTCCTAACTCCAAGGCCAGTGACCAACCTACTACTATGTCATGCCACCACTAAGTTGAAAGATGTGAATAGGAAAGGCCGAGGAAGAACTCATAAAACAACATAGGAGGAACTCATAAAATAATTTAAGATTCTGCTAACTCAACTGAACCATATAAAGCTGTCTACCTGCAACTTCCCTAAATCACAAAATGGTTACTTGAGAAGGTTGTTACCTTAGAGACCAGTTCTTTAGTCCTACCTCCTCATAACTCTATTACTAGAAGGGACCTCAGGGGCCATCTGGTCCAATCCCTTCACTTTACAGAAAGGAAACTGAGTCCCAGAGAGAGGAAGCAACTTGTGCAAAGTCACACAGTCAATAAGTGACAGAACTGGGACTAGAATCCAAGTCCTGTGACTGCCAGTCCCAGTGCTCAAATCTGTATATAGCCTGTACCCTGAGATTCCCTCACACTGCAACAAAAATAGTTTGGGTAGCTTAAAATAGCTGACTATGTGTATTATGCTACAGTGCACAGGATAGGGAACGAATAATACAGACATGAAAAGGGCAAGGCCACAAGTACTAGGAGCTTCGTATTTGAAGAAAAACTCTACTCTCTCCTCCCACTCATACTTTGTCCTCTGACCCTTAATGCTCTGGGTAATGAGCATAGAAAGGCACCCAAGGGAAGCGATGGTAAGATGCTGGCTGGGGAGCCTTCTGGTTGCCCTGCCTTCCCCCTTTTTAAAAACATAGCTGGGTTGGTTCCATGGTCCAGATGTGGCTCCTTGTTTCCTTGGAGATCTGGTAATTGTCCAAGGCAACCTCACTAAGAAAGAAGCAAAACCAGAGACAGGATATACCCTCTGTCTGTTTGGCCTTAGCTAACAACCAGGTCTTGACCTAGGTACTCACTAGAGTTCCTGAATCCTGCCTCATGATTTTGTAAAGTGAATTTAAAAGCCTATGTTATCTCTGACCTTTTGATCTAAGGCCCCTTCTAACTCTAACATCTTCTGACCTATGATGATTGATCCTACAATATCATCAGTTATCCCACAAAAGGCCTCCTGTTAAGAGAGTTGCTTCCATAGGTCCAGATTGGGAGAGGCTCTTAAATGTAAAAAACCAATGAAGAGGCTTTCAAAAAACCACTGAACTGTCCACAGACTGAGAAAGAAGCTTTGGGAGCAATGCTGCACTTTATTTTCAATATAATAAAGAAAACAATAATCTCATTAGGAAGTACTTGTGAGACTAGTTAGGCTTTGAGAAATTGGCTTTGGGGTGTTAGAAAGGCAGAAAAAGAGCACAGACCAAGTTCCCACTAGGGAAGAAGTTTGTTTATTCTGAAGTCAAACTCAGAATCCCAATGGTTTTGAATAGCCCCCTAGGCAGAGAGATATATCTGTTTGGGAAAGGGCCTGCTTCTGCAAATGGGCTTTAATGTGCACATTTACTTAATGTGTCACCCATCTTTCCTCACTATAGAGTCCCACATAAGGTGCCTCATTTTGGGGTAAAGATCATCCAGTGCCAAAAAACCATACTCAAGTTCTGGCAGATTCTATTAACCTAGAAACCCTTGTCACATGGGCCCAGCTAGAGACTTTAGGCATCTATCATTCAAGCACAAACCAAGCTAAATATGGCAGGGCTTATCACCAGAAGAAGTCTGGTCATCTAGCGATAAAATATTTTGACCATAGTCACTCATGAAATCATCCTCTGACGTGTGAAAAGGCTGTGATCTGCATTGGTGAAGGGCAGCATTGGGGAACCCGTTGCCTTGAGGCAACATTTGGCCCTCTAGGTCTTTAAATTCTCTACTTCAAGGGCCTCCAGTAGCATGGCCTCAAGGCCCAAGGTTTTCCCCCCCCCCCCCCCACCCCACCACCACCCACCAACCCCCCTCCCCCCCCACACCTCTACCCCACCCATCAAAGGAGTAGAATCACAGACTCCTGAAGGTTTGAAGTATTTTCATTTTGTCTGTTGATAGCAAGCCTGCAACTGGGGCTGATCAAAAGTATAAAGTAGGGGAGGCTAGGTGGCGCAGTGAGTAAAGCACTGGCCCCAGAGTCAGGAGGACCCAAGTTTGGTTCTGGACTCAGACACTTAACACCCACACAATAAAAACTAGCCGTGTAACCTTGGGCAAGTTACCTAACCCCAATTGCCCTCCAAAAAAAAAAAGTATAAATTAGAGGGGGTAAAAGGAAAAGGTAATAGCAATCATTTTCCTGAGTTAAAAATTAATATTGTTAAAGGACCCTTCAAACATAGGGCTTCTTAACCTTTTTGTTTTTCATGGAATCCTTTGGCAATCTGGTGAAGTTTATATACCCCCTTCTAAGAATAATGTTTGTTTTTTTATTTGTAAAATACATGGGATTTCAAAGGAAATCAAATATATTGAAATACAATATCAAAATAGTCTTTAAAAAAAAACAGGTCCATAGACTTGTTAAGAAACTGCCTTAGAAAGAGCACAGAAGGCAAAGTTCTTAATTATCTGAGTCCTAGAGAAGGACAGAATGGAAAAAGCACCCATCTCGGGTCAAAGAAGCTGACATTACCTGTGTGACTGAGCAAATCACTCAATCTCTCTAAATTTCCTTATCTGAAAAGTATGTGAGAGGACTGGACTGGAAGGTCTATGGAGTGCCTTCATGTTCTAGATCTATGATTCTACATGTAAATGTTTCTCTGGAAATAGATTCATAGACTCTCAGGAATTAAAATGGTCAAATATCATAATAAAATAGTGTCTCACTAGTCTCGATGCCTTGTGTAAACTTGACTATATTAAGCATCTTTAGAACATATTCTATGTTATTGGTCCCCTTAGCTGTCTAGAAAACATTTTCTAACTCTGAGGTATAACAATTGAATTAATAGAAGGTCTAACTAACATGACAGAAAAGGAAAATGACAAATATTGGAGAGAAAGTGGAAAAATTGAGATACTAATGCATTGTTGATGGAGTTGTGAACTGATCCAACCATTCTGAAGAGCAATTTTTAACTATGGCCAAAGGACTATAAAACTGTGCATAGACTTTAAACAAAAAAGAAAGAAAGAAAGAAAAAGGACCTATATGTACAAAAATATTTATAGCAGCTCTTTTTAGTGGTAAAAATTAGAAATTGAGAGTATACCTATCAATTGGGGAATGACTGAACAAGTTATGGTATATGATTGTGATGGAATACTATTGTATTATAAGAAATGAAGAGGGGGCACGTGGCCGGTGCCTGGTCCGGAGCCAGGACACCTGAAATGGCTGGAGCTGCTCAAATGCGGCTGGTGCCCTTGTGCCAGCCCGGGAAGTGGTGTGTGGAGACCCTGCTATCTACCTTGACTTTGTTCATCAGAAATCAGACGCAAAAATTGGTGTAGCTACTCAGAACTGCTACAAAGTGGCCAAGGGTGCATTTACTGGGGAGATCAGCCCTGCTGTGATTAAGGACTGTGGGGCCAACTGGGTGATCCTTGGACATTCTGAAAGGAGACATATCTTTGGGGAGTCAGATGAGCTCATTGGGAAGAAGGTAGCCCATGCTTTGTCAGCAGGCCCAGGCGTGATTGCCTCTATTCATGAGAAATTGGATGAAAGGGAAGCTGGAATCACTGAGAAGGTTGTTTTTGACCAGACCAAGGCCATTGCAGATAACACAAAGGACTGGTGCAAAGTTGTTCTAGCCTATGAACCAGTCTGGGCTATTGGTACTGGCAAGACAGTTACACCCCAGCAGGCCCAGGAGATACATGAGAAGCTTCGGTGCTGGCTTAAGACCCATGTCTCAGAACCTGTATCACAGTCTACCAGGATCATTTATGGAGGCTCTGTGACCAGGGCCAATTGTAAGGATCTGGCCTGCCAGCCTGATGTGCATGGCTCCCTGGTGGGTGGAGCTTCTCTTAAGCCTGAATTCCTGGACATCATCCAAGCTAAAAGCTGAATCCTTCATGTGGCCTTCTGACTCCCTTACATGCTGAGCTGGGACAAGGCTACACAAGTCTGGTTTACCATGTGATTGTGATGCTGATTCCCCCCCCCC
>NW_027187378.1:41939349-41953635 GCF_028583685.1 Petaurus breviceps papuanus | reverse complement strand
AGAGAGACAGAGAGAGAGATAGAGAGAGACAGAGAGAGAGAGAGAGAGAGAGAGAGAGAGAGAGAGAGAGAGAGAGAGAGAGAGAGAGAGAGAGAGAGAGGAGGAACAGGAGGGTTTCAGAAAACCTGGAAAGACTTACATGAACTGATGCAAAGTAAAGTGAGCAGAACCAGGAGAACATAGTACACAGTAATAGCAATATTGTATGATGATCAACTGTGAATGACAGCTATTATCAGAAATACAAAGATCCAAAACAATTCCAAAGAACTAAATGCTAGCTACCTCCAGAGAAATAATTAACAGTCTGAATGCAGATTAATGCATACATTTTTTCTTTATTTTTGTCTGTGTTTTCTTTTACAACATGACAAATATAGAAATATGTTTCACATGACTATACATATATAACCTATATCAAATTTCTTGCCTTCCCAATTAGAGGGAGGGGAGGGAAGGAGATAATTTGGAACTCAAAATTCTTTATAGCAAATGTTAAAAATTGTTTTTACATGGAATTAAGAAAAAATAAACTATTTTAAAAATTTTTTTAAAGAAAGAAAGTCTAACCCAGGAGATCGGGGTTCAAAATTCTAGTATTCCTGAACCTAGGCAGTGACCAAAGGCACAAAGTCAGTGGGGATGCCACCCTCTCTAGAACTGAGAAGGAAGGAATTCACCTTGCAGACGTGAATTAACCCTCTGACTCAAACCCTAACCTTAATCCATTTGGGCTATATACTGTTCTCCCCTATCTGCCTGAGAACTTCAAGCAAGCAGAATTCCCAGTCATGACTAAACCTGCCCCAGCCTAGGAAGCATGTAATAAGGGGAAAATAGCCCAGAAATTCCTGCATAGAGAAAGACCAGAATTACACTTCAAAACAAGTCAAGATGATTAAAGACTGGGCAGACCAAGGCTTAGAGCAGAAAGGGCTACAGTTAGGGGTAGCATATGAAATGAATGCAGCTTCAAAACCAAAAGAATCACTCCAAATTTTAAAAAATGGTCTGAAAGGAAGCTAGTAAGAGGCAAGCAAGGTCTGGGGTTTAAGCTGCCATAGTTTACTTCTGAACAAAACAGAGTCTCAGTTGGCTGAGTCCACTTGATCTGTGGATGCATGCATCTTTCAATAGCCACCCACATATGGCTAACCTATCCTCTCTTTTGTTGTTGTGGCTTTTTTCTAATATTACATCAGCTGGCAATCTCTTACCATTGCCACCCTCATTGTTTTCCATGGCATCAATCAAGTCCTTATGGTATCAAACAGGTGGAGATAAAATACTGTCTTTCTTTGCATGGATTTTCTACAAGTGTTTTCCTCTTTTATTTGTGAGTATTCAATAGAGAAATGTCGGTTCAGAGGATCATAGAGGAGAGCTACCTGGAAGGGGACTGAAAGATCTTCTAGTCTAGGGATTCTTAACCTGAGGACCTTAAAGGGGTATGCGGATTAGATTTCAGGAGGTCCATGAACTGGGATGAGGAGGAAAAATTTACAATTTTATTTTTACTAACCTCTAATCAAATTCTACAATTTCCTTCAATTATGCTTGTAGGTAACAAAACTTTATTCTGAGAATGGGTTCATCCTCTTCACCAGACTGACAAAGGAGTCAATGACCCAAAATAAAGAAATTAAGTCCTGGAAAAGCTAAGTGACTCATCCTCGTGCTCATATAGTATTAAATGATGGAACTGAAATTTGAACCAGGTCTTCTGGTTTTAAAGCCATTGTTGTTGTTTTTTCCATACAAGCATGCAAAAGAGTTCTGAAGGTAATGTTTAAACCTGGTTTTTCAATGGTTTCCCCATTCTCCAATGAATGAAGATTTAATGCCTAATTCTGGAATTCAAGACCTCCCACAATCTGTCTCCCACCTACTTTAATCTCATACTCGTTGTTGTTCTTGGTCCTTTGTTCTCAAAGAGTGATGTCTTGACTTGTTCATGAATTGGATTTAATTTCAAATCTCATACCACTCAATTGCATGCATTCAGTGCTCCAACTGAACTCACCATCACCTGCTACCATCCTGCCATTGTCCATTTCCATGTCTTTGATCAGTCACCCACCATGCCTAGGATGGACTCCCCACTGTTTCTATCTGTAGGAATCCTTCTCTTCCTTCAAAGTCCTACCCAAGTGCTACTATATGAAGCCTCCTGACACCTACCACCACCACCACCACCACCCCCAAAGCAACGGGTCCCTTTGCAAATTTGTCATGTGACTTTTCTTAGATATATCCTTTGCACTTTATGCTGCCTGTCCTTGAAACATAGTCATTCATGTCCTTGCTCTCTCCATGACTACTACCCACCCACCACATTGGACTTGTGATCCTTTAAAATAGGGTCCATGTTACGTTTATCTTTATATCTGAAGACAGAATATGATACTTTGCACCTAAATTTTTAATTATATTAAATTGAATCAAACCCCTTCTTAAGAATGTCCCCCAACCCCTCTAATTTCCCTGAGTAATATACCCAAATATTCAAGCCCAATATACAATAATAGCCCTATATGTTGAGTGAAGGTGGTTTCCACGGAGCTACTGGGTTTGTATGAGGCCTTTTCAAAGACAGATGTACCAAAAATGAATGGGAGGGTACTCTGCTTCCCCCAATTTTCCTTAATGCAGTGGTTGGCACTCTGCTCATCACCAATGGACTCCTGACATGAAAGAAGAAGGTGAAGCTGGTATTTTTTTTCCCAATGAACAAAGTAAGGCAGCTCACTAAGACACACTGACGGTTGTTTACATCTTTATGGCTCAGATTTTGCTTAATTCCTTAGATGGACGTTGCCAAATTGTCTATCGAATTACCTACTGATGATTAGACTTAGATTAGTTCATTTGAATCCTATCCTATTTTATTTGACTCTGATCCAAGCAAAAGCAAAATAGGGGATTAACCAAAGCCGGAACTGGTTACAAGGGGAGGGGGCACAGAGAATAAGGATCAGGGAGAAAGATAAGCAGTTATGGAGGGAAGAATCAGACATGATGTTACACCATGAAGAACTCTGGTTCCAGCAATACAATGCAGTCTAATTGAAAGCATAAAATTGGAAGTTAAGAGGGGAGGATTCTGTATGATATTGGATAATTTATTTTAAAATTTAATTTAATTTAATTTTTTAAATTAACAAGCATTTCTTTTCTCTCCCCTCTCCCACCAATGGAAAAAGAAAAACAAAATCTTTGTACTAAATATGCATAGCCAAGCAAAACAAACTCCTGCCTTGGCCATATAAAAAAAATGTCTCATTCTACATATTGAACCCATCACCTCTCTGTAAAGAGGTGGGTATCATATTAGATCATGTGTCCTCTGGAATCAGAGTTGATCATTGCATTAATCAGAGTTTTTTAGTTTTTCCAAGTTGTTAGCCTTTATAATGTTGTTACTATACAAACTGTTCTTCTAGTTCTACTCACTTCACTTAGCATCAGTTCATATAAATCTTTCCAAGTTTCTCTGAAACCATCCCTTATACCATTTCTTTGGGCATTGAATTTCTCCAAGGTCTCAGTGCAACAGTGAGTTCCCCTTCCTCTATGCCCCCTCCTAAGATACAAATGATTCCATGGCTGCCTTGGGTAGAAATCTGAGCTCTCATACTTAGTTATATGCCCATGGCCAAGTCTTTGAGCCCTTATTTCTTCATTTGTTAAAATAGAGAATAATAATACTTCCATTACCTGCCTACCAGGAAAAATGTAGCACTTAGAGATTTGCAAAGCATTTTATATAAGTTATCTCATTTGTTCTTCACAACCACCCTGGGTGAGAGGGTACTAAGGGTATATTTTCCCTATTATAGAATTAAGGAGACACAACAAGAGAGGTCCAGAGATTCGTCTATGGTTGTGACTTCAGAGAGGAACTAGAATACAAGTTTCACTTACTCCAAGACTAATATTATCTACTATATTGCACTATCTCTATAAAATTATTAGTATTTCTTGTCATTATTGTTATTGTCAAAGGACCTAGGCACTGGGTGTAAATGGATGAAATGATTATTTTTTTCTTCCTATCCACTTAATTTGAGAAGCCAGAGCAAAGGAAAACAATATACACAACAAGAAATCCAGTCTTATCTAGGAGGCTTTTCATCCCAAGACAAGAAGACAGTTACCCATATTTTTCTCATCATCAGAGAGTAATAACCCAGCCAACCACCATTCCCAGTCCTATTCACTCACTGCTAGAGCCTTTCCTCTAAGATGACTTTCCATGTACATTGTATACGATGTAGCTTGTATGCTCAATTTTTTTTTTGCACGATCTCTCCCACATTAGAATATAAGCTGCTTGAGGGCAGGAACTATTTTGCCTTTCTTTAATACCTGCCCTTAGAGCAGTCTGGTACATATTAAGTACATGATAAATGCTTATTGTCCAATTGACAGATCCACCTCAGCAAAATCTACCTCATTATAAGTAAAAATGCATCTCACTAAACCTTATAGCTCTGGACCCTTCTGGCCATGTAAGCAGTCTCTACAGAAGAGGGATTCAATCAATCAACCAATCAATCAGTCAGCAAACATGTACCAAGTGTCAATGACATGCTCAGATCCTTGCTCCGATATATGACAACCAATTCTGCCATGAATTAGCTATGTGACAAGTAAGTCCTCTGGCCAGGCTGGGTTTTGTATTCCCCATTTGCAGAAGGAGAGGCTTTGAGGGTGACGCAAAAAGCCTGCAGCCCTTTCTGGACCTTAAGTGGGGCATTTTTGCATATTGGCCTAAGGAAACACAAATTTCATTCACACAGCAGCTCTGGGTCCTTGGTTGTATATAAGAGCTCTGTTTTTTCTTGACCACCCCAGCAATGACTATAATGAAGTTAATGCAGAACTCATCAAAATTTCTCTACTGTTTAAAGTGGGTTTAGTGCAAAGTAAAAGCCCTGTTTCATATCAACACAGGATTAATATCAGTGTTTCTCTTTTGAACAACAGAAAAACTTTTCTGAACAATATATTTTTTTGGCTTTTCAGTTCAGGGAAAGCAGAGCTATTGGGATTAAGTGACTTGCCCAAGGTCATACAGCTAGTAAGTGTTAAGTGTCTGAGGTCAAATTTGAACTCAGGTACTCCTGACTCCAGGGCTGGTACTCTATTCACTGAGCCACCTAGCCGCCCCTGAAAAATAATTTTTAAAGCTACATAGAATCAATCAGTCAATAAATATTTATTGTATACGATATGCCAGGCACTGTGCTAAGTGCTATGGACACGAAGAAAGGTAAAAGATAGTCCCTGCTCTCAAGCAGTTCATAATCTAGTAGAGGAGCCCAACATGTAAAAGCCACATGCAAATGAGCTGTAGACAGGATAAACTGGAAATGGTCAATAGAAGGAAGGCACTAGGATTAAGGTGGGATTTTAGCAGGGACTTGAAGAAGATCAGGGAAGCCAGGAAGCAGAGCATTTCATGCATGGGAAGAAAGACAGTTAAGATGCCTAGAATGGGGGAATGGGGGAATGGGGGAATGGGGTTCCTTGTGTTAGAGACACTAAAAGGACAGCATCACTGAATCAAAGAGTATTGGGGGGCAGGGGTGTAAGATATATAAAGGTTAAAAAGTTGAGGGGGGATTAAAGGAAGATCTAAAAAGGCACAGGAGTGTTACTCTCTACTCAGAGTGGATGGCATGATGAAAACTAATAAGAGAGATGACACAGCTGCTCAGCTAATTCTGCTTCTGTTTTCTCCGCTAAGGAGAATGACATTTAGACTGGAAAGGACAGAACAAAAATGGCTAATGGAGCATTGAAACCCAAGATAAATAGGGCGAGCATAAGAGAACCCCAACCAGACCTAGATACGTTTGTATCAGCTGACCCAGCCAAACGACATCCAAGAGTTGACACCTGTTAAACCATTGCAGTGATCTTACATAGATAACAGAGAATAGGGGAGGTCCTAGGTTAAGAAAGTAAAATCTTATGCTGATTTTCAAACAAAAGGAAGAAAGTGTATATCTTCTTCCAGGATACAGGTCAGTGAAACCGATTTCACTTTTTTGTCAAGATGCAAGAACACATTCCTAAAGGAATGATTATTGAATACCTAGGAAAGGAACTGGTAATTACAAAGTGCTAGCATGGCTTTCTCAGTAATAAGTGATGTACTTCCCTTTGGGATAGGGCACCTAGGTGAGTAGATCAGAGGAATGCTGAAAATAAGAGTTGACAAAGATTCTGGTAAAGCATTTAACAAAGTCATGCTATTCTTGCAGGCAAGATGGAGAGATGAGAGCTAGACAATGGCATGATTAAGTGGATTCACCACTAGCTTAACAGCCCAATCCAAAGGATAGTCATTAATGGTTCCATATCAAGTGACCCACAACGTCATGTCCTAGGGATCAGCACTTAGTCCTGTTCAATTTGACATTTTAAGTAATGATTTAGATAAAAACATAGATGGAATGCTTTTTAGGTTTTCAGATGACACAAAATTAGAGAGCTGTAATATTGGGTGGTAGAGTCAAGATCCAAAAAGATCTCTAAAGTCCAGAATCCTGGGCTAAATTTGACAATAAATAAATGTAAATGTAAAATCTTGTATTTGGGTTCCAAAAATCTACTATGCAAGTACAAGATGAAGAAGGCATGACTAGACATGAGTCAACAATGTGATATGGTGGTCAAGAAAGTGAAAGTGATCTTAGATTACCTTAAAAGCCATAGTATCCTGGATTAAGGAGTTTGCAACCCTGGTTGGACTATATCAGGAGTAACGTGCTCACTTTGGGGCACCACATTTTATGAAAAACATTAGTAAGATAGAGAATGTCCAGAGGATGGTGATTTGAATAGTGAAAGATTCAAGATTATGCCAAGTGGAGATTGACTGAAGGCACTTAGAAGGTTTTTCCTAAAGGTATGGAGATGGAGGGGTTGGCAGAGGTGGGGGCGGTTGGGGAGGAGATACAAAGAAGAATGAGAGCCTTCTTCAAGTCTTTGAAGAAGAACTGGCACATGGAAAAAGGAATTAAAGCTATTCTATTTGACTCAAAGAGCACAACGTGGAACAACAAGTAGAAAGTACAGAGAAAGCTTCATGAAAGGAAAACTTAAATTGTTAAATTAGGATTATTAAAACATGGAAAGGGCTTTTTTACAATCTAATGGATTCTCCCTCACTGGGTATCTTCAAGCAAAAGATGCATGTATCTAACAGAAACTGAAGAGATTCAGTGCTTATGGTGTGTGAATAGTCCACATTGGGTGTTTTGTAGAGGGGATCTTATTTAGGTATGGTTGGATTCTGTGTTCTCTGGGTCCCTTTGAGATTTTGTGAAACCAGATAAAAGGGGAGAGGAGATTTAAGGAAGAGATACAAAAGCACAAGAGGCTTTTTATATGCCAATCATTTCTTACCTTACTCCACTCCCCTCAACAACTCAGTGGGGTTATCCCTTACCCCAGTTAAAGCTGACGATTCGAGTAGTGCTAATGAAGGAAGGAAACGAGTATTTATCAAGCACTTATGTGCCAGGCACTGTGCTAAGTATTTTTCAACTATTATATCATTTGAATCTCACAATAACGTTGAGTGGCAGGTGCTATTATTATTTCCATTTCATAGTTAATTAAACTGAGGCAAATAGAGGTTAAGTGACTTGCTCAGGGTGACACAGTTAGTATCTGAGGCTGGATTTGAATTCAGGTCTTCCTGGACTCCAGGCCCATCACTCTATCTAACGCTCCACCTAGCTGCCATATACTAATATATAATGGGCTGCTGGTATTTATTGAGTCCAGGCTGTATGTCCAGCCCTGTGTTTTCATAGTTCTTTGGGTCGTCAAGAAGGCCATCAAGTTGGGAAAATAAGACAACCACACAAGTGGATCTATTAAATGGAAGCAGAAAAAAGAGTGGAGATGGAAGCCTTGTTCCTCCTCACTGAGGGAAGCCTGAACCACAGACCTTCAGTTCATCTAGACAGAGCAACCAAGCACTCCAGCCAAGGCTCATCCCATGAGTCCTCCATCTTCCTTGAGGCAACAGAAGACTATAACATTCATTCGTTTCATCATTCATTCATTCAACAAGCATTTACTAGCAAACCCTATTGTTCACAACAAATAGAGAAGCAAAGGCAAAAACAAAACGGTCCCTACTTTCAGGGAGCTTACATTCTATTGGGGAAAACAGGAAAAAAAATACAAAGTAGATACAAAGAAGCTTCTGAGGAGGAGAGCACTAGTAACTGGGCAAATTAGGATAGGCTTGAACTGGTATTTGAAGGATATTTGGGATTTTCCAAGGTGTGGGTGAGAAGGGAGTACATTCCAGGATTCTATGCACAGAGACAGAAAATGGAACACAAGCAGTAGGGGAACTAGTGTGATTAGAATCCAGGGTACAGGAAGAGCCTGGGAAGGGAGGTTGAAGTCAGATTTTGAATCCTGTTAAGAGTCAAACAGAAAAATCTGCATTTTATCCCATGCCTGGTATACAGTAAGCACAAATAATTGCTTTGTGATGACTGATTGATCCTCAAGACGAGAGACTCTTTAGCAGAGGACGGATGTGCTTTAGGAATACTAATTTAGCAGCTATAATGGACGATGGATTTAGAGAGGGAAGAAACTTGAGGCAGCTGGAGAACACTGACCCCATATGCTTACAAGACTGCCCCAGTCCACTTGGAAAAATTGGCAACCTGCACCCATGAACTCTTACTCAATCAGTTCCAGCAGGAGCACAAAGGACATTTTCCATCTTCAAAGGTCCTGGTAAATGTTACTCAACAGCCTCCTCTCAGAGACATACACCCTTCCCCCCTTCCAGGTCACTAGGGGTCAGGGATTAAGGGTCACACCTGGCCAGTCACAGCACAGATTCTGCCCCAGACCCCATCCAAAGAGATAGTTTCCTCTCCCTCCCACCTTGTCCCTAGCAGCAAAGGTTAAGATTGCTAAGGACAGAAGGGAAAGAGGAATTGGCTCCCACAAAAGCAGAAGCCCAAGACTGAATGACCTTTAAAGCCCAAGACAGCTAGGTCCCCTGCCAGGATTCCAAGGTTTCAAAATCAGAGAGTGGGGAAAGGGATGGAGGGGAGGTGGTAGCGTGGAAGGCCAGAGGACCAGGCCAACTGGCTAGTGACTGACAGGTCCAAGCACATTTCATTGACCTCTCCCTGACCCTAATGGGCTCCAATAATCTTTGCTGAGGCAGGAGCCCTCCTGTTAACTTTTACCAGGCTCCTTTGACATGGAGAGCTAATGAAAGAGCTAGAGAGAAGAAGGACTTGGGTTGGTGTGGAGGGGGAGGGCAGGGGGGAGTCAGGGAAGAAGAGAAGGTATCAATAGATCCAGGTTCATCTAAATGTCAGGGCCCCATTTATCTCTCCCACCATCAAATCTTTCAAAACCTGTCCTAGAACTCTTGAACACAAGTTTTGTTTTAAAACCTGCTTTCTGCCTAGTAGAGCTCCGATTCACCAGGCCAAAAGTACTTGGATATAAGGCAAAAACAGGACCAGTCCTTGGGCATACAGATATGGGACCCTAGTAGGTCATTTTCCAACTCGAATCATTGGTTAATTGACTTTGACCACTTTATGTAGGCCCACCCTTCTCGTTTTATTGAGAAGTACTTCACCCAACTTCACCTAGTTATCCCCTGAAAGCAAAGTCAGAACTACAATCCAGACCCAGACTCCTACCCTGTTGCTCTCATCATCATACCAAACGGGTCTCCCTGGAGGCATCCGAGGAAAATCAGGGACTTTCCAGAGATCCTACAGCAAATTACTCTCAGTGCCATGCTAGGGTGAAGGGGGGGGTCTATTTTGTCAGTGATAGACTAGCGCTGGATCCTGCTAGGTCCTTCCTACCTACTCCAAGAGCCAACTGTTAAATTTTCAGTGTGAGCATTCACACCTCAGAAATCAATCAATCAATAAACATTCGACAAACACTACAAATCAGGACTTGATTTATTGTTTGGTTGCTTGTCTGGTCTTAAGGAAGGGATGGAGAAATACTGATAATGGAGATATAACTTTAAAGTGTGTCTGGCTGTACATTTTTTCCCTAGAGAGCCCATTGTTAAATATTTATCAGCACACTCATGATTCCCACCTATTGTAGGAGTTAGTTGGCAGGTTGGCTTTTGAGCTCTGGGACAAAACAGCTGCCCAACTCTCAGGCAGTGGCTTTCTACATCTACTTCAATTCAAATGAAAAAAAGTTATTAAGTGACTTCTGCTTAATTATACTTGGTGATGGGGAAGATGTACAGTTCAAGAAATGAACACAAAATGAGACAAAATCCATGCTTTCATGAAATGTATAGTCTAGTAAGAGGATAATATTCATACAAAGATAACTATAATGCGTGAATACATGATTAAGTGCCCAAGGGAAGCATAAAGCAACCTCCTACAAGAAAGCTTTCCTGAACCCCACCTTGTAACATTCTCTCCTTAAGTTACCGTTCATTATTTTGCACAGTCTTTGTATTTCCTTACTTGTGTACATGTTCCATTCCCTCAGCAGAATATAAGGTCCTTGAGGGCAAGGACTGACTTGTTTTTGTCTTTGTATCTAGAGCTCCTAAGTCATGCCTTCCCCATACATTTCAGGAGTCTGATAAATATTTGTTGAATTGAACAGGATGTCATTACCAACAGGAGAATCTTGGAAGGCTTCATGGAATAGGTGACATTTTAGTTGCACACTAAAGGCTGGGTAGGAATTTTTAAAAGTGAACATAGAACAAAACATGTTTTAATCCAGTGTGGTTGGGGCATAGATCATGTGAAAAGGAATAGAATGAGACAAGATTGAAAAAGTAGGCAAGTGATGGATTTTGAGGGACCTTGAATGCCAGGCTAGAGAATATGAACTTTATTTGGTAGGTAATGAGGCAGCTAGGTGGTCCAGTGGATAGAGCACCAGACCTGGAGTCAGGAAGATCTGAGTTCAAATCCAGTCTTAGACACTTACTAGCTGTGTGACCCTAGGCAAGTCACTTAACTTTATTTGTCTCAGTTTCCTCATCTGTAAAATGAGCTAAAGGAGGAAATGGCAAACCACTCCAATATCTTTGCCAAGAAAACCCCCATTGGAGTCACAATGAGTCAGACACAACTGAAATGACAGAGCCACAATGAAAAGCCATTGAAGATCTGTTTGTTGAATTAAATTAAGCCAATACCTCAGGTTAGATGTTAAACATGGGATCATAGATCTATGGGGGTCCTTTACCTGTTTTTATGCCATGGGCCCCTGTGGTGAAACCTGCAGACCTGCTCAGAATCATGTTTTTCAATACATAAAATAGGATTCTAAAGGACACTAATTGCATTGAAATAGTTTGTTTTTAAAAGTTGTGTTGGAGTTTTTTTAACAAGTTCATGGACTCTAGATTAATAATCTCCAGAGAGCTGATGGGACTTCACAGGCCATCTGGTCCAATCCCCTTGTTTTACAGATGAGGAAAAAGGCCCCGGGAACTAAGGGACTCGTCTGAGTACACTAACTAAAAATCTGAGGACAGCTGGAATCCTTGGAACTCCACACTCCCTTTGTCAGCACTTTCTCTGCTGAAGGCACGGGCCCCAAATGGAACTAGCAAATACAGCTTAGGAAAAAACAACAAACATTTACGTAGGTACATGAAGATATTAGGAGAAAAGGAAAAGAAACAGACCTTGCCTTGGGTTTCAGCTCAGCTCAGGTAGGCCAGGTCTCTGGCACAAAGGCCAAAGGGTTTTACCCAAAGACTTCGTTCAACAACCAGGAAGACGACTGTGGTATGAGGGAACCAAGCCTGCCTCGCCTCTCCTCTCACAGAGCACAGATCCACATAGCAGCAGCATGGACCTGTGAGACAGGGATGGCCAGGGCTTAAGAAATATATATGTATCTCAGATTCCCCCCTTCCCATCCATTCCCATGACCACCCAGTAGGCCCTCATTATGTCCTACAGCAAGTCTCCTAACCTTCCTGTCTAGTTTCTCCCAGTTTCAAATATCACGCATATGAAAAAGTCAGATTAATATTCACAGAATTGCAGAGTTGGAAGGGACCTCAGAGGTCATCTGGTCCAAAGTCACACATACTTCTTACTACCTGTGTAACTGTCCTTGTTAAAACTGCTTCCATCATGGAATATTGGAATGTCCGAGGTGTTAAGTATCTTCTAATCCAAACCCCTCATTGTACAGAAGGATAACTCCAGCCCAGAGATGTGAGGTCACAGGCCTAATGTTGTACAGTTAGGGAATGATAGAGCCTGGATTAGTACCTAGTTCTCTTAACCTCCAACCCAGCGTTTTTTGTGCAATACAATGTTACCTCACAAAAGCTTCCAGTGACTCCTTAATTCCTATAGGATAAAATCCTGAGTCTGACAGTAAAGGTGTCTTATGATCTGGCCACAAGCCACCTATACAAACTTAACTCTCACTATTTACCCCAAATTACTCTTCCTTCCAGCCAAACTGATCTCCAGCACTGGAAGATACATACCTACAGGAGACGTATGTCCTGATATAAAGAACATTGCATTGGAGTCAGAGGATCTACATGTGAATGCCAATTCTTCTCCTTACTGCTCATGTAACTTAATCTCCACAAATCTTCATTTCCCCATGTGTAAAATGAGGGGCTGTTGCTGTTCAGTCATTCTGCTTGTGTCCAACTCTTCGTGACCCCATGTAGGGGTTTTCTCGGCAAAGTCACTGCAGTGGTTTGCCATTTCCTTCTCCAGCTCATTTTACAGATGAGGAAACTGAGGCAAACAGGGTTAAGTGACTTGCCTAGTATCTGAGACCAGATTTGAACTCGTGAAAAATGAGCCTTCCTGATTTCATGCCCAACACTCTATCCACTCCTATCTGCTCAAAATGAGGAGAGTGGGGATAAATAGACTTTAAGTTCCCGTCCGGCATTTAGTTCTATAAATCCTTTTGGCATCTCACTCTCAGAAACCTCAAATTAGTCTTAACTGCCAATCTTGCTTAGATATCTTCGGAGCCTCAGTTTCCTCTTCTGTAAAATGGGAGGAAATCATGCCACTTTGCCTTACTGGATTATTAAGAGGATCAAAATGAATCATGTATGTTATGTACTTTGTAAACTGGACTGCTCTACATAATTGTGAGCTTCCATCATCATTGTAGTTGTTGATGTTGTTTACTACTACTACTACTGCTACTACTAATAACAATAATAATCCCAAACATTCATTAAGGTTCAGACTTGCTTCATAAGGCTTTTCCACACCAATTCAGCCTACACTCACTGACTTCTTCACTGAATTCTTATTGTACCTTCTGACTCTCATATGTATATTCTATTGTTACCTATACATGTAGGTTTCCTCTTTGCAATGAACCTGTAAGGTTTTTTTGTAGATACCAAATGTTGTAGGTACTAACTAAATACTGAATGAATAAATAAATGAATGAATGAAAAGGTAGGGTGGTTGAACATTAGGGACATTGTACTTTGTTATCAGAATGGCATTTATTGGCTCTCGTTTAGAAACCCAGGAAAAACACCTGGGTCTTCCATTAGGGAAACTCTTGAAGCTTCTCCTCGTACCTCAAAGTGCTCCTCCACACCCTACCCTCAGTAGGCAGGGACCATGACTGTTTAACCAGCTTTGAATGGCACCTTGCTCAGGACCCTCCCTGACCACCATGCAGAGGGTTCACAAAATGCTTCTGGGTGATTGATGATGACTGTGACCTACCACTGACCCTTCCTAACCTGGGAACCAGCTGATGCTCACAAGGAGTCCAGCCTGCCTCTGGTGGTATTTGAAATGCAGACATCCCAGCCCAAGATTTACTGATGGTTTTATTCAACTTCCAACAGAAACCCTTGATGTGTAACCAGCTCTGTATTCATGCAGGGCCTCTGATCCCCTAGTATGTCCGTGGAAAAGCTGCATAGACCATCCCTGCCCCCTCAGCTTCCAGGTCCCAAAGAAGGAAGTAAAAAAAAAAAAAAAAGGCTAGAAATATTATGAGGCCCAAGAATCTGTAAACTAACAGTATAACCTGTGTACCCTTAGGCAAGCGACTTAACCTCTCCCTAAGACTCAGTTTCCTCATCTGTAAAATGGAGGAGGGGAGTGGACTAGATGACCTCTGAGGTTCCTTCTAGCTCTAAAGCTGCAATTCTATTATTTAAGGACGCTGGGACAGACATGAAGACTAGCTCTGACTCTGTGACCTCTCTTTTCCTCCTCTGTGTATGTATGTGAAAGAGAGAATAGAAAA
>NW_027187378.1:41937699-41939339 GCF_028583685.1 Petaurus breviceps papuanus | reverse complement strand
TTTCCTTCTCTATTTCTCTCTCTGTGTGTCTCACTCCTTTTCCTTCTTCTCTTTTCAACCCTTTTTTCTCCTCTGCTTTCTCTTACACACACACACACACACACACACACACACACACACACACTGCAGTCCTTTGTTTAACCAGCATTCTTCCTGCCCAGAAGTTCTCTAAGCTGAATATATTAGAACAGCCACAGCCCCACAGAGCAACAATCCTTTTCACATCTTGATGTTACAGACCATTCTTGATATTTGCTAATTGGGTTCATTTTCTGCAAGTTGCCAAGGATTTGCTAATCTTAAAAAAAAAAAAAGTGACCTGTGCTTTATCGTAGCCTCTGAGAATTCCCCATTTCATGGTCTGATTTTGCCCCATTTGTCATGATTATTTTCTGTTTCTACATAATCACTTTGGAAAACTTTCCACATATTTCTGTGCCTTGATATATGACACCAAGATATACCTTGAGTTTGATTTGTGGCTCAGTCTACCATACTGAAATAAAATAGTGACTTAGCCAACTTTTTGCTTGGGTGTATCTTCTGCAATTTTCAACTGATTTCAGGGAAATGTGGATCTTGAAGAGAGGTGATTGCACTGTGTGAGGTCTTTAGTCCACAAAACCATGAGTTCATACTGAACAGGTCTGGTTGCCTTTCTGTGGGGTTATATGAAAGAGAATAAAAAATGTACCAGTTCCTGATCCCTTGAGACATTTACTGTGGTGTGCAAACCCTGAACTGAGAAGAGGGACTCTGGGAAGAGAGAGCAGGCAGAATACAATGCACCCAGGTATGTGTGCATGACAAAAAAGGAGGCGTGACTTTTTTTTTTTTCTCAAAATGGCAATCCGTTGGATTTTGTCACTCACAAATTAGAGGGTTGCAGATCTCTTCCAGACTCTGTTTCTTATGGGTAGTAGTAAATTTTTTAAAAGCCCATGGTCCCCAAAGCAGAAGGATTCAGGGATCTGGGGTAAAGGGGAAGAGATAGTCAACTAATCATCAAACATTTATTAATTACTCACTATGTGAGTGATACTGTGCAAGAGGTTGTATGGTTAGAGGCAGACATACTCTTGCTTTAACACTGGCCATAAATGACTCCCCAAAGCTCTGATGCCCAAGGAGTAGAATGGTGAAGGAGCAAGAGAGAGAATTTTCTGTGCCTTCATTCTAGAAAGCCCAGGGGATAAAGAGCCTTTTTCTGGAAAGAAAGCTACCAAATCCCCATGCTTCTCCTGTTCTATCCTCTTAGATGCCTGTATACAGAGGACAGATGGTGGCAAAGGAACATTTGAAGGGAAATAACTTTAATAAAAGAAATAAAAACATAAAAGAATATCAGAAGTGGCCATCCTTCCTCCTCTATCAAAAAAAAAAGGAAAAAAAGGCAGACAGGAAGAAAAAAGGGAGAAAGGAAGAAAGAATGGAGGGAAGGAAGAGATAGAGAGGGCAGGAAGGAGAAAGAAAGAGAAGGAAAGGAAGAAAGAAAGAGAGAAAGTAAGAGAAAGGAAGGAAGGGAGAAAGAAAGAAATAGGGAAAGAAAGAAGGAAGGAAGGAAGGAAAGAAAGAGGGAAAGAAAGAAAGAGGGAAAGAAAGAAAGAAAGAAAGAAAGAAAGAAAGAAAGAAAGAAAGAA
>NW_027187378.1:41857815-41937689 GCF_028583685.1 Petaurus breviceps papuanus | reverse complement strand
AAGAAAGAAAGAAAGAAAGAAAGAAAGAAAGAAAGAAAGAAAGAAAGGGAGAAAGAGAGAAAGAGAGAAAGAAGGAAAGAGAGAAAGAAGGAGAGGAGAGAAAGAAAGAAAGAGAGAAAGAAGGAAAGAGAGAAAGAAGGAGAGAAGGAGAGAAAGAAAGAAAGAAAGAAAGAAAGAAAGAAAGAAAGAAAGAAAGAAAGAAAGAAAGAAAGAAAGAAAGAAAGAAAGAAAGAAAGAAAGAAAGAAAGAAAGAAAGAAAGAAAGAAAGAGTGGGGGTGGGGTGGGGGAGCTTTCTAAGTCAAAAGAGTTGCTGAGTTAAATTACAGGGGCCTGGGTGGAATGATTAACAACCCTCATGCTTTTCTGCATCCCAGTCATTACTCACTCCAAACCTGGGGCTTCTCGGTTACATAGCCTAGTTCAGGCCGACCATTTTTTCCATTGACTGAAAACACATTCTGACTGAAAACAAACTTTGGATCCCCGAGGCTTGGCAGGCCCTGGGTCCTTCTCCATATTTAATCAACGGGAAGCTAAACACTTTCAGTCTGTGATGGCTCATTTGGACGGGGGCTTAGGGCTTTTGCTCGGTGCCAGATATAATAACTCTCCCCTCTCTTTTCTGAGGCCTATTTTATAATTTTGCTGTTTTTCAATGTCAGGCCCATCTTTTGAAGAATTTTTATTGGATTTCCTGCTAGACTTCAACAAGGATTTTTCTTTCTTTGGCAGAAATATCAAGCAGAACAGGGGAAAAACTCAATCATCCTCTTGGAAAGTGGGGGGGAGGGGATGATTGTGAGCCGGGAGCCCTTTGTTTGCTCACAAACATGTTCTCATTTGGAGGGAGCTGGAGCCCTGCTGCCAACTGGGTCCTTCTAACCTTTGACTCATGGGGAAAACAGACAGAATCAAGACAAATGGTGGGGAGACGTAGGAAGTCAGCACAGGTTGGAGAGGGGGGTACAGGAGAATGGGTGACAATGTGTGCTTCCAAGCCGACATCCAAGCCACTCCTGGCAAGGTTGAGAAAGGATGCAGTTTTCACCATAGCACCAAACTGTACAGGTATCTAGGGGCATTAATAAGTGAAAGAGATGAATGGAGGGTTCTGTGGCAAAGATGTGTATCAACCACCTAGGAAACAAGGATCAAGTTGGGAGCACAAAATACCACGCACCTAGGAGTAATGAGAAACCCTTATGTATCTGGAAAATGGGTAAAGAGATCCCTTATTCACCCCCAACTAACTGTTTAAGGTCCATACCTATTTATCAAGTGCCTATTATGGACTGAAGAGACTGCACAGTAGTAACAGTAGCATCTGTTCAATCAGCCTCTCATCCTTAATACTCCATTGTTTCCAGATCAGAGAATGTTCTGCCCAGGCAAGGGAAAGGTGGGTGTTTTGAGGGTAAAATGTTGCTTTTTTGCCCCCTCAATCTTGTTTCTCGGTCATGTTCGGGAACTTTCTTGAGGATAGCTGCCTTTTTTCTGTGAGATGTTTTGTTTTTTTAAGTTTCCTAGGCACCAAGGGGTTTTCTATGAGGGACAGTATCCAGAAATTAGATATGCCTCTTTGTCCAGTGTGAAAGCTATAGCGTCCAGTGTAAAGTTTCTTTCACTTTCTTTTGAAGTACCATGTAACTACACATCTGTCATGTGATGGACATGACTGAAATGACTCAACAACAACACTAACTACACTCCTCCTCTCCCTAACTCCCTTGCACCTCCGGCTTAGTTTTCGCAGTATGAGGTTACCTGCAAAGTTGGGGTGAGGAAGGAGAGAGGCGGGTGGGTAAGGAGATAGCTAATATTCAGAATGACAGACACTAAAACTTCAAGAGATCTTGGATTGAATCTAATGAATTGACGTTCCATTGGATAAATGTAAAGTCCTAAATTCAGATTCTTAAAAACAAATTGGGGTGGGGGGGGAGGATAACTAGACAGCAGTTCAGATGGAAAAAAATCTGGGGATTTAAGTGGACTAAAAACTTAATGCAAGTCAACAGTGTGGCATAACAACCAAAAAAGGTAATTTGATTTTATGTTTCAATAGAAGCAAAGTGTCCAGACTGAATGAGGTGAAATTCTTACGGTCCTTGGCCCTAGTCAGACCATATTTAGAATGTATATTGGGCCCACTTTCAGGCACCACTTTTTAGGAAGGACATTGACAAATGTCCCTAAGTAAGTTGCCATATGCAGAACACTATTCAACTTGTTCTGCCTAAGAGATAGGACCCACCACTGTCCAGTAAACATTGCAGAGAGACAGATTTCAGCTTAATAAATGGGGGGAGGGGGGGAGTTTCCTAGCTATTGGAAATACGCAAAAGAAAAATGGGTTACCTCAGGAAGCAGTACATACCACATCACTGAAAATCTATAAGGAGGGGCTGATTGGCCACTTGTCAGGACTGTTGGATTAGATAACTTCTAAGGTCCCTTTTCAACTCGTGAGATTCTATAATTCTATGACCTAATCTCTCTCCAACAGGATCTGTCCTCTGGTGAGTAAATAGCCTGTCATTCAATAGACTAACTGCCTAGACCAGATTCCCTGGGACCATCTTGACTTAGGGATGAGACATCTATTGCAGCCCAGGGACAAGATGACCTACATAAAGAAATCTGAACAAATTCCTTTAAGGTCAGGCCCCCAGGGTTACATTTCCAGGACTGCCAAACAGTTAGTTCTCTCCTCAATCAAGAAAAGTACAGAAATCAATAAATCAATTTATTGAAAATTTTTGCCCGCATCATTTTGGTAGCCACGGTAGTACGTATGTGTGTTTGCTGAGTTTGGGGGGCGAAAAGATAGTGGAGAGTGCAACAGGAGGACTCTTGTCTCTCAGGCAACTTACTGTTTAATTGGGAGGATAGAGTTAACTGACTTACAAAACTGTTTAAAATGAAATGTCCTTGAGGTCAAGGGATATATTTAATTGGAATTCAAACTCCCAGATTAAGGAACGTTTTCTATCAATACAGATCAGCACCTTCTTTGCAATTTTTAGTCTTAGGAAGATACTACAGTATTCTAGAGTATCGAGAAGTGACCATCCCAGGGTTACAAAGCTTGGATGTATTATGAATACAGCTTAAACCTAGGTCTTCCTGGCTTTGACTTCCTTTCTCCCTCTCCTACCGTGTTTCCCCGATAATAAGACACTGTCTTATTATTTTTTTGGACAGAAAAACACCAGAGGGCTTATTTTCAGGGGAGGGCTTATTTTAATGAACATTGACAGCAATTTTAATAAACAGGTAAATGTGAACAAAAAAATGTACCTTTATTCAATAATGAATTCAATAAAGAACAGGATGACGCACTCACTGCTGCAGCTCTGATTGGATGCAGCTCGGAGCGCGGCGTGCGTTTCACGGGGGGGGACAGTGCATACAGAGGGTGCCGTAATGTAGCGTGTAGCGCAGGGGATCACCTTCACTACAGTAGCAATCTCAATAGGGCTTATTTTCGTGGGAGGGCTTATTTTAGAGGAACCTTACACAGTAAGGGGAGGGCTTATTTTCGGGATAGATCTTACTATCGGGGAAACACGGTATTGCACACTGCCTGTCTGAGCTCAAGGACAATTCTCATTTTGTCTTTGTATTCCCAGGACCCCATACAATACTTTGAACATAGTAGGTGCTTTAAAAATATCTGTTGAACTAAATTTGGAAAATTAAATTGCTAGATTGTACAAAACAGACAATAAATACTCTGGGAGCTCAGCAGCCAGGAGATCAGGGAAGGCCAGAATGATCAAGGAAAAGAGGATTCCTGGAGGAAGTGGAGCGAGAACTGGGCCTTGGAGCAAAGGTATAATTTGGTTAGTTAGTGACTCAATAAATATTTAGGTAGTGAGGTTCTGGGGTGAACAAAGAGTAGGCAGTGAAGATGAATGAATATTAATACTCTTGGGGCAGTGAAAAAGCAGGCTTGACTAGAAGGAAAAGATCCTCTGGTTGGGGAGCAATGGAAATAAGGTTAGATCCATAGTACAGGGTCAGACTATAGATAGTGCTATGCACACCCTGCAGAAGGAAGGTATACATTTCTCCCTAGAATCACCAGAGAGAAACTCCACCACTTATCACTTATCCTTTAATAAGACCCTCAACTCTAGGTGACTTGTGAAAGGGCTCTTCTATTCACCCGTTGTTAGAGGTAACTTCCTTCCTACCACATCCACAGGCAATGCCATATGAATTTGTTCTGAAAAAGATTGGATGCAGATAACAAAGTCATACCTAGCCAGGGTCTGGTGGTTTAGTCAACCAGCCCAGAGGCAGAGTCCTGGGCTCTGAGTGACTGCATCCAAGCCTCTCCAGGACCACCACTGATTCTTGCTGCTCACTCTCCCCACCCACCCACACCAGTCCCAATAGCCTCTTCTGGCTGCCCATCCTATTTCAGTCAAAGAATACCTAGGGCTGAGCTGGAAATAGGCAAAAGGGCAGGGAAAGTCACCTCTAGCCCAGTCTTAATTCAGAGAAGTTCCTCATCTGGCTCAGATGAGGCTGGGGGAAAAAAATGGGGAAATTCTAAACAGCATCTGAGGCCTCGCTGAAGCTCCCAGGAAATTAGCACCTGGGTCTGAATTTTGTCTCTCCTTGGGGATTGAAAAGTAGGGTGATATTATGGAATATCCCTAGACCTGCTGCAGTCTTGACTATGTTACTTTCAGTAAGTTGTCTCCCTTTCTTCATGCCCTTCCTTCCTCTGACCCCTGGGCATATACTTCACTTGCCCGAATTTTAAGCAAGGATGATCCCTGTCCCCCCTCTCTTCTTAAAAGAGTGTGGTAGGGGGATAAATTAAAACTGCAAGAGCTGCCAGCTCTTCAGAGAAAGGGTGTGGTTATTGTTATTACTGTTAATCCTAATACCACCGACAATAATAATGGCCTTGTTATTCAGCCTCTAAAAACAAAGGACTTCTCCTTTCGTGAACTGCCCTTTGTTCAGTCAAGTAATTTAACTTTAAAGGGAGGTGTGTGTGTTCTTCAGAGAGACAATTTGGCATCCTGTCTGCCTTGCCTGAAGGAAAAATAGTGCACTATTGAGAGACAGTAGAGTATTACGGAAAGAACGTTGCATTTGGAGTCAGGGGGACCTGGGTTTGAATCCTAATTCTGCTACTTTGGGGAATCCTCTCAAGGCCTCAGGTTCCCTATCCATCTAATGAAAGGATTAAACTGTAGGCCATCTAAGGCTCCTTGCATTTTTACTGAGTCTTAGTACAATGCTGCCCCTTCCCTCAGTTCCGTGTGCAAAGTACAAACTAACTTCTCTGAGCTCAGGATTAAAGTGCAGGGTGTCAGGCTCCATGACAGTCATTTTCCACTCTACCCATAGCCTCCCACTGTTTTCATAGCTAAGTCTACTGGCTCCCAATCATCAAACCCTAGATTTCCCAAAGGATTTCTGTTTCCATTTCCCACCTTGAGAAAGCATTGTAAACATTGGTCCATTGCCCTAACTCTATTATCCCCAGTAATGATATCTTGATTGTTTGTATGGCATCAAAATGGACCCCACTCCCCACTATATTCTCTTAACTTTAAGTGTGTTCTGCTGAGAATGAAAGGGATAGTTGGGCACCCTGTATATGTCATATTTAGATCTTTCCAATTGATCATTAGTTTCTCAAGGGCAGGGACTGTGGATTTTTATTTCTATGATTTGAGGGAAGGAAAGAGAAGAAAGAAATGGAAGGAAGGGAGAAGAAATAAGGGAGAGAGGGAGGGAGGGAGAGGGGAAGAAGAGAAAGGGAAGAAGGAAGAAAGAAAGAAAGGAAGGAAGGAAGGAAGGAAGGAAGAAAGAAAGAAAGAAAGAAAGAAAGAAAGAAAGAAAGAAAGAAAGAAAGAAAGAAAGAAAGAAAGGGAGGAAGGGAGGGAGGGAAGGAGGGGGGAAGGGAGGGAGGGAAGGTTCCCACATAATCACAATGCTCTGATACAGGGAGTGCTATAGATCCCCTAATATTTTCCAAGCACACTCCTCTTTTGAAGACGGCATGTAGCTCAGAAACTTGCCGTTCAGATATATAATCGAATCCCAATACTGATCAGTGAACAGGAATACAGGAAGGCCGGAGACCCAGAATATGGCCCAACCCCCATCTCATACATTCACAATATATTCACGTCCAGAGCTAGGGCTTCATGAGCCTGGACGCTCCCAGATGTGTTCTGGTTCTTTCTATCTCTCTGTCTCACTCCTTTCCCCTTCCCTCCCCTAGCTGACTTCTACTATTCACTCTTTCCTCTCCTGAACATATTCCTTCTCCATACAAGGGCTTGTTTCTAACATCACACATTTAACACTATCAATGAGAATACATTAAGAAGCTTCTTAAAGAAATACAGGTGGGACAGCTAGGTGGTGCAGTAAATAGAGCCCCAGCCCTGGAGTCAGGACGACCTGAGTTCAAATCCAGTCTCAGACACTTAACACAAAACTAGCCATTTGACCTTGGGCAAGTCACTTGACCCCAATTGCCCTAACTTCCCCCTCCAAAAATCAAAAATAAATATATACATATATATATAGAGAGAGAGACATATAGGCACTAGCTGGCAGCTGTACATCCCTACCACATCATGCACATGGTTGTGTTCCATCTTACTCCCAACTCCAAACTTTAAGAGAATAAAGGAATGAATGAGTGAGTGAGTACTGTGATGCCTACCTTTCTGCCACTTCTACTTTCCTGAGCAGGAGAAACTGTTCTGAAGCTCACAGGGGGCCCAAAGAGCTGCTACTTCAAGACTTTCCCAGGCCTCCCAGAGTTGTTCTCCTTTCTCCTCTTCCAATTTATTATTTTGCTCTCTTTCTTTCACCTTCTACCCTTACTCCCCAAACTACCTTTCACCCAACATCCCCTCATTGTTTTGAGGTTCAGAAGCACACTCTAGTCACCCATAAATTACTTGGCAAAAGGGGATGACAAAAACAAGAGAATGTAATTCAAATTAAAGTCACCCTCTGGCTAAAATGATAGCTTATTAAATAAACGGCAGGGCTGCCAATCAACTTTGCTGGCAAGCACTCCTCTGACATTAATCTTTTCTGGTGTGATTTAAGGTCCACCTGGGCCCTTTGAGAAGATTCTCCCATCATTTCCTTCCCATCTCTCTGGATCAAGCTGCTGGGCTTGGCGCAGTTGACAAATTCCCCAAGTAATCCCTCAAAAGATTGGAGAAATGCTCCGAACGCTCCATTAAATTTATTTTCCATGCTTTAAGAGACCCAAAACTATGTCCAATAAATAAGTGTTCCCTGTGATTTACTGAAATGCTCCTCTGATTTAAAGTTATAGGGGGAAAAATATGGAGCCCCTGGGAACTGAGGACCAGCCTTGCAAGTGAGACCAGATGTGAGATTTCTGTCCCGGGGAAGGGAGGGGAGGGGAAAAAAAACAGCCCAACTGGTGGAGGTTTGAAAGTGACAATGTCTGAACCCTGGTTCTCGGCTTTAACATAAAAGGTCCCCAGTTGAGCGTTCTTTCTCACAAAATTTATTGTGGTTGTAGTTAGAGGGGGAACCATCAAAAGAGTAATTCTGGCCCTTGTTTTGCAGAACTCCTTTGATAAATATGATACTTAGAAATATGCCTCCCACTAGACAGAAAAGCCATATAGTTAAAATGAAGTAATCTGTCAGTAAACTCGCTAGAATCAAAGCCAAAATGAAACCTGTAAAAGCAAAAAGAGAGGGGGAAAAAAAAAACCTCTGCTCAGAAATGTTTGAGTCAAACTGGGGAGAAGGTAGAGATTAAGAATTGTCCTTTATTCAGATATTTTTATCTGCAGAGTTAAAAGGGGAGATTTATTTTTAAAGGGGACTATTTATGCTGCAACCTCCGGCAGATGGATCTGTGTCCCTGACTCTCTGATGTAGCAAAGGCAGGAAAAAGCCAAAGGAGCTCCTGTTTTCAACTGAAATGTACCCAAAAGGGGGTTGGAAGGGAGGAGGGGAATGGAAGCAAATGTCACCTCTGGAGTTCCAAGTCAGGAAATATTGAATCTACATTCACTACAGGGGCCTAGAGGTGCCAAAACCCAGAAACAAAGTGGAAAGGGAGAAAACCCCCATGCAAACATTAAGGACAAAGAAACCCCTAAATCTGATCACCCTAAAGGCAAGAAATCTCAAGTTAAGAGATTGGAGGGAGGGGGGATGAGAAGTGACATCAATGGGGGTGGCGCATTTGTCCCAGTTTCAAACTCTATTTTTCTGATATCCACCTTTCTCCTTCTTAGAATCATAAGATCTAGTTCTTAAAGGGACCTTAGAGATCACCTAGAAATCTTATTTTGCAGGTCCCAGATATGTAACTTGATTTGCTGGTGATCATACACATAATCAACCAACCAGCATTTATTAAATACCTACTATGTTTCAGGCACTATACTAGGCAATGGGGAAGTAAAAAGAAAAACAAAACAAAATCGTTCCTACCCTCAAGCTGCTTACATTCTGGGGGAGGGAAGGGAGCACAAGTTGAAATAAATAAGTAACTATGAAATATGTAAAAAGTAAATACAAAGGGGCTACTAGATGGCACAGTGAATGACCTGAGTTCAAATATGACCTCTGCCACTTGACACACTTGCTAGCCATGTGACCTTGGGCAAGTCACTTAACCCCAATTCCCCTGCCTTCACCCCTCCAAAGAAAAAGTAAATACAAAATAATGGGGGAGAGGGGGTAAGGAGGAAGAAAATGATGATAAGGAGGATAGTCTCTAAAAGACCTTCTGCCTTCCCTTCCTGTATTTTCAGGGCTACTCTTAGCTAGAGTGGTTTCTTCTGTATCCAGAGGGAAAACAAGTATATTATCTTCAGTTTTTTCCTATTCCCCTTAATATAGTTAGCTCTGTCATTCATATCTCATTGGCCTGGGTCATCCATGGCATCATTCTTCCCTTGGCCCACTACAACTCTATGCCACTACCTCACCCACACCCAAACTAAAAGCCCACTACCCCCTTTCCAGGTACATGCCGCTGCCTGAGCTCTGGGTCATTTTCACCCTCCCCATGACTGCTGAGTTCCTTCCTGGAACCTCCATACTGTGAGAAGGCCCATCTTCACTGCTCATTCTTCTCTGCTTTACTAGCCTTCTGGCCTGCCCCACTTCCCCATCCTCTGTTTGCCTCTCCCATCCTCATCTCATTCCTCAATGATTCACCTATTAGCCCATCCTTCTCTCTGCACCCCAGTAATCCTAACTCACCCCCCTGCTTCCATTCTACAAGTCAGTTCCCATTCCCCTAAACACTGATCCCTGCCTCCCAAACATCCCACTCAAGATCTACTCACTCCTTCAGCTGTGCTCTATGGAATGCATAATCCATAAGTAACAAACTCTCTCTCATTTTAAACTTTTCCTTTCTCACTCCTTCCATCTTCTTGCACTCATTGAGATCTGGCTCCTTCCTGATGACAGAGCATCCTTAGACACCCTTTCCAACACTGGCTGAACTTTCACTCATACCCCTCTCTCTCTACCATCATCATTCAGTAACCTCTCTCTACCATCATCATTCAGTAACCTCGCCTGTTCAAGATTCATTAAATCTCTGTTTACTACACACTCAAGATTCTGGTAACTGTCTTCTACCAAGGACATTCTCTAGGATCTTCTCTTTTCCTCAATAAGTTCAGTGCCTGGCTCACAATCATTCTCTCCTCCCCAATTTGTACCCTCATACTAGGGGACTTAAACACACATATTGATATTGATACTCCCTCAAGCACCCTAACTTCACCGTTCCTCAACTAACTCATTTCCTATGACTTATTTCTTCACCTCAACCTACACAGCTTTGTCCTGAATTTAGTCTTGAGTGGGCTCCCAGTCCAGAAAGCCTATGCATTGTTATAATTTTAGCAATAATAATAATAAATAATGTTTCTATAGCTCTTTAAGGTTTTGGAAGGACCTCTCAGAGACAAACCTCCATACTTTAATTCCTCTCCCATGGGGATTCAAAAACTCAACTGCACAAGTACAGGTTGGGTTAGACACACCAAAGCAAAAATACTTCTGAGAAAAATCTCAGGGTCCTAGTAGACTACAAGCTTTATATGCTATTATATACCAGCCCCCCCAAAAAAATCCATTTTAAGCTATATTAAAAAGACACATTGTCTATAGCAGGGGTGGGGAACCTGCAACTTCAAGGCCACATGTGGCCTTCTAGGTCTTCAAGTGTGGTCCTTTGACTGAATCCAAATTTCACAGAACAAATCCCTTTAATAAAAGGGACCTAGAAGACCACATGTGGCCTTGAAGCCACAGGTTACCCACCCTGGTATAGAAAAGGAGAGGAGGGTGACAGGGCTGTATTCCTCTCTTGTCTGACCACATCAGAAATATTGTGTCTAGTTCTGGGCACCATGTATTAGAAAAAGATTTTGACAATGGAATATGTCCAGAATGAATGAATGAAAATGTATTTATGAAGCACTTAACTATATACAAAGCACTATGGTAAGTGAAGAAGGTACAAATACAAAAGTAAGAGAATCCCTGTCTTCAAGGAACTCACGTTCTTATGGGGGAAACAACACATATAGAAGGAGTTCACCTGCAAGACAGTGGACAGCTCCTATAGTCCTTAGGGTACAGTGACAAAGCAGAGAGTGATGTATCTTCTTTAATGTCATTTCTACTGGCAAAATTCATATCCATTTCTAATGTTGAACCACTTAACAGTACCAAGGATTCTGGTGGACAGAATTTTCTTTCCTGGGTCTTCAGTAGCCTTGACTGCAGAACCTGAAGAAACAATTGCCAGACCAAATCTCCACGGGGGTTGCTTCCCAGGATGACTGCTACAGGGACTGGGCTGGAAGCGGGACTGGTGGTCTGCCACAACCAGGGCTTTGAGTCTTACCTGTTGTGACAGGACCAGTGTTTCCATAAAGCAACATTTTTCTTCCCATCAGAAGAAAGGAGACTTTACCTAAAAGAAGACAAAGCTGTCTCTAGGACATAATTGGCCCCAGATTCCCTGACATAGTTTCCTGATAGTCTAAAGACAAAAAAGTCCCAGTCACATGGAGTCTAGGTATCTCAGACTTAGTGGATCTCAGAAAACCATGAAAGGCACCAATGTCCTTCATCATATTTTGCCCTAATTAGTAGACGCATTTCCATATGAAGACTAGGGGAACTGTATACACATAATCTATGTGCCAGTGTAGTCTCTTTGCATATCCCTGCTACGTTAGGACAAAGTAAACCTCTTTTTCAGGGGTGGCTAGGTGGCACAGTGAGTAAGAGTGCCGGCCCCAGAGTTGGGAGGACCTGGAATCGGTTCTGGCCTCAGAAACTTAACAACCACACAAAAAAACTGGCCCGTGTAACCTTGGGCAAGTTACTTAACCCCAACTGCTTTAAAAAAAAAAAAAAAGTAAACCTCTTCTTATTAGCCATTCAATGACTCCAGAATACTTCCTTTTGTCCCAACATCAAACATGAAGTATGAGATTTCTGGAGTTAAAGCTGCCTCCAGTCTGTCCATTTGTGGCAAATGGTCAGCAGATGCTGTTGGTGGTGCTGAGAAATGTAGACCCCTTCTCCATAGTTATTCCTTCATTGATGGCTGCAAGACCTATGTTAAAAGCAAGACTAGTGACCTGGGAGGCACTGCTATTCCCCTAACACTTGGATTTAGGGTCCTGGGCTAATTCCATCAGAGTCTATGGAGAGGACAGAACTAAAAGCAATGGGTGGGAGCTGCAGAGGAGTAGATTTAGAGAAATTCTAACAATTAAAACTGACTAAAATGGAATAAGCTGTCTTGGAAAAAAATGAACTCTATCACTATTGTCCATCAAAGGGGAGGAACTGGAGGATCCCTTGATAGAGAAGTCGTAGAGATTTCTGTTGGGATATGGTTTGGATGAGATAACCTCTGAGTTTCCTTCCAACTATGGAGTCTATGGTTCTATAAAGGTATTAATCATAGCCATCCCCAAAAGGTTAGTCCAAATCATACATAACCATTTTATTGCCCAACAATTCTTATCCATGGAATATATAATTAAAATGAACATTATAGATGGCTCTGATTAGAAAAAGAAAGGGAAAAGATATCATAGTCCTCAGCCTTCAGCCTGAGGGGCTGACAAAGAAGTGAAAAGTAGGGGGTAGGGAGGTAGCCCTTGCTTCATTGGCATTACCTTAGCAACGTCAGAGCAAGGAGGGATTCATGACAATTTTATGTATGCCAGATATTTGTTTTAGAACCAGAGAGTAGTACTATTTCCTTATGCCTCTAAGTCAACTTCCAGCTCCAGTTGGCAAATACCAATGTATCAGAGGGGAGGGGAGGGTGCTGGGCTTCTTAAAGTCAGGGTGATTTCTTCAGTATGGATGCTCCTTCTGCTAACACAGATGGCAACCTCTCCAGCCCTTAGTGGGCAGTTTCCTTAGTTTCTGAGACCAAAAAAATTCATCACCTTGGTGACTAACGTTGTAGTGATGAGTCTTCACCAAATACCTGAATTGATGCTCAGACATTAGATATATATGGTGTGTCACTGGGCCTATACTCAAAAAATTTCCAGTTTGGTAGGACCTGCCAAAATTTTTCCTCCAAAACATGGCCTTTGTAAATCAATCAATCAAACCATGAGAATAATTTACATTAAGCATTTGCTTTGTGTCAGGCATTGTGCTAAGTTTGCAAGGGGATACAAATTTTGTACCCACTTTGCCCAATTCACATTCACACTGGCAGGCCATCATCTTTAGAGGGTGATGTCTACTACTCCCTTCAGGGTTATAAGGGTAACCCTGAGGGGTTGGCCTTTCTAGTACTGCCACTCACAAGCATCCACAATTATGTTCACCACTATTAATCAGAGTCAGTTAGATTCCAATGTGAAAAAAGGAGGTAGCCTTTGTCTCATTAGCAAAGAATTTATAAAAGGGATTTACTAAGAAAGTAGAAAAGTAGTTTAAAAACAATTCTACCCCTCCTCCCAAACTAGGCATATATCTTCCCTTTGTATCCACAAGGTTCTTGGGGAGAGTGGGCTCAAACTTAAAACCCAATGGTAATGAGGTATGTGTGGAGAGTCCTTGGAACAAAGGGGTACCTTCCAACTCCTGGTCCTGGAAGTCCTCTCCCTCTGAGAAGTTCCCCTAAAACTCCCCTTAGGTGATGTGCTCAGCTAGGCTCTAAGAATCATTATCTTTTCAGAGTCTATAGTCAGTATTTCCTGCATTAAAAGCAAGGTCACAATCACTGAAGACACCATCGAAGACACCATTGTCTTCAGATGACTATATTTCCACATCAGCCTACATATGCTTCCTCTATCTTTGGCCATTACTGTTCTACCAGGCACTGACACCTTCTGCAGTCACTGATGGCTCTGATGGATCACCTGGGGTATGTCGCCCTCAGAATACTCAGTCATTTAAGATCAAGAAAAAGATAAATATGAAAAAAAAAACAACCCAGAGGTACTGTATTCTCATAGACACATGTATTAACTGACATAGATACAAGGAAGCCACCTTTCTCCCCCCACCCACCATCTTGTAGCTGTCCTTTCTTCATTCACCACTAGGATGGAAAATAATCAGAGTCTGGAAGGTCATCTCTTGTATACAAACTTTCAGGCAAGGAACCAGGCAGGAAAATATCTGCATATGCTCTGTATAATCCACCAGGAAGGCAAATCTAAGCATGTTTAAGAACTGAGCCCTAAATAGTTAATCTCTCTATTATACAGAGAAAAAGCATAGACTGTCCCTGCCCTCAAGGAACTTACATTCTAATGGTGGAGATAACATGTGCATAAACTGGTATATACAAGAAACACACAGCATATATGGAAGGTAGCCTTAAAATCACTAGCAATTGGACAGACTGGGAAAGTGGAAGGTGGTAAGGTACTTGAGCTGAATCTCAAAGAAAGTCTGTGACTCTAAACAGACAGAAATGAGGAGAGAGAGCCTTCCAGTATTAGAGTACAGTCTACAAGGATATAATGTGCAAAGGTAGTATAGACAGGAGATGGGGCATTCTGTGTGGGGAGCAGCAAGTTGGTTAGTATAACTGGACTACAGAGTGCATGGAAGGGAGTAATGTCTACAAAGACTGGAAATATAGTATAGGGGCAAGTTGTGAAACACTTTAAATGCAGATAATTTTATATTTGATCCTCAAGGTAACAGGGAGCCACTGGAATTTGCTGAGGGTGGGGAACAGTACAAAGGTGATAAACTTTAAGAGAAAAAGTTCTCCATTCTCAATGAGGCATAGAAGTAGGAGGGGGCAGGAGCAGGGTGGGAGGAGGAGGCATCCCCAAAGTTTTATATGGAATTTTATAGCATACAAAGTGCTTTACATCCATCATCTCATCTGGTACCCACAACAAGCCAGTGGTGTGGGTAGAAGTATAATTGTTCCCATTTTATAGATAAATAAACTGAACTCTCCAAGGGTAAATGAGTTGCTGGAGGTCACCCAACTAATCAAAATGGTAGAGTTGCGGTTTCAAATTCAGATCTTCTGACATAGGAGACAGTGCTCCTGTCAACATGGTCAGACTTCCTCACAAAATCAGGCCTCAAGATTATTGACATTACTTCCTACTCCTAAGAAACTATTCTGACCACTCCAGAGAAGAGCCTTGGTGACTTTCCAGTGCCCCTGGACCCCAAAGAGAGAGAAAGACAGAGAAAGAGAAAGGTAGCCGTGTTCTCCAATGCCTCTCTTCTGCCAGCATCACCCATGCCGGTCTGGACAGAGCTGAGAGTGAGCTGGGCTTATGCAACACCTGTGTTTACACTGTACAATCTGCAGTTTACTGTAATAAAATCATTTAATACAGTCATAATTTCTTTGGCAAAGGGCTGTGTTTATGGTGAATGAGACAGAAAGAGAATGATTGACTGCAGGCTGATTAAAATGATAAATCAAAAAAAAAAGAGGGGGGCTCTATGGAGCACGAAGCAACACGCAAATCCAATTTAAGCCTTGAGTGTTTGTGCCTTTGGCTGAGCCGACTCAAGCTGATGCTAGCCCAGTCAACAGAGCTGGGAGAAAGGGGAGGTAAGGGAGCTGAAAAGCTTTCTTATACACTGACCCCAAATTTATCCCAACAGGTCTGATCTTCTTTACCTAAAGAAATTCAAGAGGAAAATCATACAAACTTTCCTTTAGTACTGGTTCCCACGGCCTCCTGTGCCAGCTAGACGACAGATATCAGACATCCCTGGAAGGTACAGGCATGTACCTATGTGTGTGCATATATGTATGTGAATGTGTATGCATGCATGTAGAATATTTTCACAGCCTTTGGGTAAAGCAATAAGGTTGAGGAGATTGGAATTCTATGGGAAGACTACAATTATTGATGGATGGCCATCAATAATTCATTTCACCATATGCAGATGGGGTTGACATAATACTAACAATTCACATTTATATACCACTTCAAAGTTTACAAAGCACTTTCCTCAAAACAGCTCTCTGAGGTAGATAGTCCAAGTACCATTATCTTCCTCTTACAGGTGGGGAAACAGTTTCAGAGAAGAAAGTTATTTGCCCATAATCACATAGCCTCGTGTTATCTGACTCTGAATTTAGCATTCTTTCATTCACACAGTAAGCATTTATTAAATGCCTACCATGAAAAGTCCCTGTGCTAGGAACAGTCAGACAATAAGAATATTTCTCACCTGATTGTACTATATTAAGACTTCCCTGACTGATTTCTCCACTACATCAAGTACCTTCTCCTCTTCTTGCCTCACCCATTGTTCAACTTTTTATATTTTGTCTTCTTCCGTTAAATTGTAGTTCCTTTGAGGGCAAGTACTGTTTTTCTTTTTTCATATCTGCATGCCCACTGCTTAGCACAGTCCTTGGTACATGGTAGGTACCCTATAAATGTTTACTGACTACTAAAGAATAGAAACAAGGGAAAGAAATGTCAAGGAAGGAGAGAGTATTCAGAAGAGGGTGATTGACACCATCAAAATATGAAAAGGTCAGGAAGGATAAAGCCAGAAAAGATAGCATTAGATTATTACATTTGGCCATTAGGAGACCATTGGTAACTTTGGGGAGATGGGTTTCATTGAATGATGAGTCTGGAAACCAGATCACTGAGGGTTTGGAAAAGTAAGGATAAAGGAAGAAGAGGAACCAAGTGTGGACAGCTTTTTTCAAGGAACTGAGCTGAGAAAGGCAGAGATATAATATGATACTTAGCAGGTATGGTTGGATCAAAAGAGGATTTTCTTTTTTACAGAGACATCCTCATGTTTGTAGGCAACAGAAAATAAACCTGTTCAGTAAGCAGATAAAGAGAGGGGGATGATTGGAGAATGGAGAGGATAGGAGAAGGTGGCAGGAATGAAATCAAGGGTACATAGAGAAGAGTTGGACCCAAGGAGAAGGGCCCCCTTTTCATCAGAAATTGGAGTGAAAGTAGAGATGGTGGGGGATGATGTCAGAGAGATATGAGGGGAGGAGAAGAGGAGAAAAAAGAGCTCACAGAGAACGGCCTTTGTTGTGTTTTGTGAAGTATAAGTTGAGGAATCTGGCTCGAAAGAGAAAAGATAAGAACTCTACCCCCTGGGCTTATTTTTTTCCTCTGTGTCTTTCTCCCCACCCACTCATGTGCACCTGAGAGTGATAGAAGGGGTTTGGGAATTGAAAAATTGGAAGACAAAGCCCTGGCAGTTTGTTTGGAAGGCAGCCTCCATAACAGTAGTTGATTGAGTATAACCTAGCCCTCAGAAATAAATAGCTAGGCATAGAGAGTAACACCCAAAAGTTAGGGGAAGAAAGAAGAAGGAAGAAGAAGAACGAAGAATGAAGAATGAAGAATGAAGAAGGAAGGAAGGAAGGAAGGAAGGAAGGAAGGAAGGAAGGAAGGAAGGAAGGAAGGAAGGAAGGAAGGAAGGAAGGAAGGAAGAGAAAGAGAACCTTTATTTAATAATTGTTAAGGAATCTTCTGGGAAGAAAAAAAAAAGGCTGTTTTGCCCAAGCCTAAAAGGAAGAGACACCATGCTAATAGCAATGTGATAGAGCTTAAAGATCAGCTTTAGAGTTAGAAGACCTGGATGCAAATGCTCCTTCTATAACATATCACCTGGGTGATCTTAAGCAAGTCACTTAACTGTCTCTAAGTATAGGTTTCCTCATTTGTAAAATGAGTTGAGGGGGAAGGATTAGGGAGGGGATATTGTTAGCCTCTCAAGTCCGTTTTGCTTTTAAATCAAAGTCCTTCAATGAGGGGAAATTCAGTGCTTCCTGAAGCAGTCCATTCTATTTTAGGTGAGTATTAATTGTTAGGAAGTTTTTCCTTACTTCATACATTCCTTTCCAAGCAGGCCAATGAAACTGGGGAGTAAGAGGGAACATTCACAATGTTACCATATTCTCTTCTTTCAGGGCAGCTAGGTAGTGAAGTGCCAGCTAGAATGCCAGATCTGGAGTTAAGACCCCAAATCAAATCTGATCTCAGGCAGTTACTAGCTGTGTGACCCAGGGCAAAGTCACTCATCTGTAAAATGGAGATAAAAATAGCACCTACCTCCCAGGCTTGTTTTAAGGATCCGATGAGATAGAAGCTGAAGACTTTGCCCAACTCTGCCTCACTTAAATCCAGATCATGAGCAAGTCAAGACATCACCCTCATAATATCACTGGTCTTCTTCGAGAAGATAGGACAAACAACAATAGTGTGCTTAGCACATAATAAACTCTATATAAAGGTTAGCTATTCTCATTTGAGAAGGCTGAGTAGCTACTAGCAAAAGTGTGTTGCAATGAGGGTCTTGGGATTTTAGACAATAAATTTTCTCAAAGTTACCACTATACCATTAGCTCCAAAGAAGTCATGGGGGGGGCGGGGAGGGTGGAACATGTAAGGTGGAAAAGATCTACCAAATGATCTTCAGGAATGGAAAAACAAAAAAGGAACCAGAAACTCACAGGTAGAAAGGACCTCAGTGCAATGGAGTCCAACCTATTCCTGAATAGTAATCCCCTCTATAATATACATGTCCATCCAGCCTCCAATGAAGGGAACCTGCTATATCCTGAGGCAATCTATTCCACTTTGGAATTTTCTAATTTTCCCTTCATGTAGCTTAACTCTTCCCCTCCTCAGTTTCCATTCATTGTTCCTAATCCTGCTCTCTGAGCCAAGCAGAACATGGCTACATGACAAGTCTTCAGACACTTGAAAACAGCTGCCATGTGCCCCTTCCACCCCAAGATCTCTGCTCTCCAGATTAGACATCCCCAGTCCCTTCAGTAGATCCTTCTACATGGCACAATCTCCAATTTGACAGGGTCGTTCCTAAAATGTGGCAATTCCAATGAAAAACAATTCTCTGGTTTTCCTCTGACCAGGACAGAGGAACAGAATCACAGGACCATCACCTCTCATTCTCAGGTGATGCTGTTACGCAGTTCAGTTCCTGATAGATGAATTAGCTATTAGCACCATTATTCTTAATAGTACCATTCTAGAAAACTATTAGTGTGCTACTTCAGCTACATTAAAGATAATATAGACTTTCATGGGATAGCCTGGGGATGTAATGACTATTTATGGCTGAGGGTTTTGCTCACTCTATTTCCTATTACTTTCTCTACATCTTACCCTTTATGCCAACCCCATCACACACTTCCCATTCAAGAATTCTCAGATGTTACCAGTTCCATGAATTCTTCCCAGACACTCCCTTCCAAGTAAGAATGACCTTTCCCTCCTCAGAACCAACATAGACTTTTGCTTGCAGATCTCTTGTGGTTTTTTAACCTGGGACTCAAGCCTATTTGCATTAAACAGTCCTCATTGGCAGAGACTGATTACTTGATGCTCCGTGGGCTGTATGAGGGAAGGAGTTGGTAAAAGCTTAAGAGAGGAGAGATCTGAGCAGCTAGGTGTCACAGTGAATAGATCACCAGTCCTGGAGTCAGGAGGGCCTGAGTTCAAATAAGGCCTCAGACACTTAACACTTACTAGCCATGTGACCTTGGGCAAGTCACTTAACACCAATTGCCCTGCCCTCCCCCCCTCCTAAAAGCAGGAAAAAAAAAGAGAGAGGAGAGATCCTTGTTCTTCTGGCTTCTAGCCTTGAGAAATGACACCATAAGGCTCTGAGTTATCTTCAGGAAGAGGTCCCTGGATGGAAAGAATGACTTCAATATGTAACAGAGACAGTACCTCAATCATGTCTCTCTCCATGTTACCACAATAGAAACTATAGAGAATTTCCCCGTAGGTGAGATAAGGAACTCATTCTTGGTTGAACTGAGAGTTCTTACTCCCAGTACGAAAACACATTCATTCTGTGTATTATGTAGTATATTCCAACCTGTATCATTTCTTTGATTCCTGTTTGCTATCAGCTTGGATAAATAGTTGTATTTGCTTTGCACTAGATGTCTCTGTAAAACTGGCATCTGGTGGGAAGTCAAGACTTTGGCTATAGAATTTCTTTCCTGTTAAGTGACAGCAATCAGGAAAGTGACTTGAATCTAAAATTCATTTCTTTTAGATTAATACTATTTAGGAAGTGGACAGATATAATTCTAGCCTAGTATCTTCTCTCTGAAGAGAGTAAAGAGGATAGTCTTGTGGCACAAATCTCCTGACAGAAATCAGTTTCACTTGGAGAGAGATGATCAGAGGAAACTAATTATCTATTCATGCCTCCCTGAGAAGTGCATTTAGATAGACTCATCTCAACACATATGACATATGGGACAACACAGAAAATACACACATGCCCTATATATTCATATCTGGCCTCTTGCTTAGACTCTGTGACCCTGGGCAAGTCACTTAACCACTGTTTACTTCAGTTTCCTGATCTGTAGAATGGGGAATGATAATAATAGAACCTACCTCCCCGAGTTATTATGAGAATCAAGTAAGATACTTATTAAGTGCTTTGCAAACCTTGAAGCACTGTATAAATACTAGTAATTATTATAATTATTAGTTGTTGTGACAATAATTTTGTAGTACAGTTTTTTTTTAATCTCTAGAGGAACAGAGATAAAATGAAAGAGAACCAATCAGATTTTCTTGTTGGCAGACATGCATAACAAAGACAGAAAGATAGCCTGGGGTGTGGGATAGTGCCAGTCTCAGTTCCTTCACTGAACTTTTGCTCCAGACCCTATAGTTTCATTTGTTTGCCAGTCAATGAGGATCTTGGGGGTAAAAGGATGACCTTTTTTCCCACATGAAAGTTAATTTGCCCCAGCCTTAACATAACTCCTGTGGATTTGTTGTTGCTTTTTTTTTTTTTGGTTTGGTTTGGTTTGGTTTTTTGTTAACCCGAGTCTGAAATATGTTGAGGGATATAGGATCCCCAGTAGGTATATGATAGGAGTTGAAAGAAATTTCCTAACTTTAAGTCAAGTGGTTAGCTGAGACCAGCTGCCATCAATAGCAGATATAAGCAGTTGAAAAAATTGGCAATATCAGCCTGGATCATACTGCTAGCTATATGGCTCGGTGAAGCTGACTATTGTCTTCATCTATGCAAAAAGAAGCACACGCATATCCAGCTTCTGATGTCATCATTCCACTGAAACTGCTTTCTCTAAAGTGGCCAATGATCTCTTACTCTACAAATCCAATGGCCTTTTCTAATCCTTTACTCTCCTTGACCTCTCTGTAGCTTTTGACACTTGATCACTCTCTCCTCCCTGATACTCTCTTCTCTCTAGGTTTAAGGACATCACTCTCTTCTGGTTCTCCTCCTATCTATAAGATGGCTCCTCCTCAGTCTCCTTTGCTGGATCCTCACCCAGATCATGTCCTCTAACTACAGGTGACCCACTAGGGTCTGTTCTAGGCCTTCTTCTCTTCTCCCTCTAATACTACTTCACTTGGTGATTTCATCAGCTCTCATAAATTTAATCACCATTTCCATGCTGACAGTTCTCAAATTTATGTATCCTGACCTAACCTCTCTCCTGACCTCCAATCTCATATTTCCAACTGCCTTTCAAACATCTCAAACTAGATTCCAGTAGACTTCTTACGCTCAACTTATATGTTTTCAGTTCAGTCATTTTTCAGTTGTGTCCAACTCTTCATGATCTTTTGTGAGGTTTTCTTGGCAAAGATACTGTAGTGATTTGCCATTTCCTTCTCCAGCTCACTTTACAGATGAGGAAACTGAGCTAAGCAAGGTTAAGTGACTGGTCCAGGGTCACATAGCTAATAAGTATCTGAGGCTACATTTGAACTCAGGTCTTCCTGACTCCAAGCCCAGCAATCTATCCACTGTGCCACCTAGCTGCCCAACTTGTTCAATGCAGCTAAAATGGCACCTGACAAAAGAAACTTTTTTTTTTTACTACTCTATTTTTCACCTTAACTTCTGGCCCTAACAAGGTAATAAAACTTTGGACTTTGGGAAGGAATGCTGCCTTTCTGAGACAAGTGGCCAAGATGTGATTCTAAGACTTGTCCAACTTGATGAACACTGCTTCCTCTGTAAATACCTAAGGGAATAAAAGGTGATGTCAGAAGAAACTTGGGAAGAGTCTCAAGGGATTATGAAGCCTGGGAAAAAAGCTTTGAAGAACTTGGAGGCACAGAATGTGTTTCCATTGCTATATATAAATGAAAATAAGGACTTTGTAAAAAGGAAGAAGATAGGAGGAATGATAAATTATCTCAAAGATAGTGGCAGAGTACAGGTTTTGGTACTCTTCACTATGCTAGTCAGGTCCACAATTTCAAGAACCAGAAACAAAGTCTGACGGTCAGTTTATCTGGCAAGGTTTATTGACTGTCTACTCATTCATACAGGAAGGGTCCAAGACAGGTGTTCACTGTCATCCCAAAGCCCAACTTATACCCAGCTTGGAGAAATGAAACCACAAATAGCTACAACCTGGGCAATCAGCTCTATCCAGGAAATAGACCAGTTCTGAATAGGACAAGTATGTTAGGAGGGGTGTGGTTTTACAGAGGCAGACAAAAGACAAAAATGTACTCATCTAGAATAAGCAACTCTTAGGTACCTTGGAAGATGCTATGTATGGCGGCACAGTGGATAGAGTGCCTGACCTGGAATCAGGAATACCTGAGTTCAAATCCAGCTTCAGACATTTCCTAGCTGTGTGACTTTATAAAAGTCACTTTACCCTGTTTGCCTCAGTTTATTCATCTGTAAAATGAGCTAGAGAAGGAAATGGCAAACCACTTCAGAATCTTTACCAAGAAAACCCCACATGGGGTCATGAAGACTCAGATATGACTGAAAAATGATGAAACAACAAAAGAGAAAGCAAATCACAAAGGATGTTGGAATTCCTCCACAGTTTGTGAATGTTCTCCATTTACTTTAGCTGTTCTATTTGCAAGTGCCCTAATCTACTCTGTTAAAAAGGTGTCCAGTCTAACCAGCCTACATTATTGTTGGATCATGGCATAGGGTTCAAAAATGATGGGCTGTTAGAGACAGATTGCATCTGACAGGAGCTGGAAAGGTCATATAGCCAGTCTATGTCAGAGGCAGTACTTGAACCCAGGTCTCCTGGATTTGAAGCATGCTTCCTATCCTCTATACATGGAGAGCAAAAGGTATGACATAGAGAAAAGACTAGTAGTGGGGATGTCCCACAATTTGCAGGAAATAATAACAAGAGAAAGGGCAAAAATTTCAACATACTAATGGATGTAACAACATGAACTTGAGCATCTTAATATGAGGATGCGAACATATCCAGGAGGGGGTGGTGGTGCAGTGAACAGAGCACGGGCCCTAGAGTCAGAAGGACCTGGGTTCGGATCCAGCATCAGACACTTAACACACACACACACACACCAAAAAAACCATAGCCGTGTGACCTTGGGCAAGTCATTTAACCCCAATTGCCTGACCTTCTGCCCTCCAACAAGCAAAAAAAAAAAAAACCAAAAACCATATCCAGGAAGATATCGCTTGATGGGATGTGTCTCTTGTCTAGAAGAGGGCAAGAAAAATATATATTTCATTTAATAAGAACAGCCTAGACAAAAGCAGCAGCGAAGTCGCATTTGGAATATTGTTCTCAACTCTGGACACCACATTTTTGGAAGGGCTTTAACGAGCTATGCTGCAACACTCATCTCTAGTTATTTGTAAGAGAGTGACCAGGAAAGTAAGAGGGGAAAAAAGCAACTCACAGGAGGAATCAGCAATTAACAAATGTTTACTGATTATTGAATGATTGACTAGTTGGAGGAGTTATTGGTATATAGCCAGGAGAAGAAAAGGCTTAAGGTGGGGGGAGTGGAGACACACATTATCTCTCTTCAAATATTCTCATGATAGTCATATGAAAGAATATTGCTTGTGAAAGCCTATGTGTTTCCTGCAAATACTCTCCTTGAAGATGCATTTGAGATGTGTATGTATGTAGAAGACTGTCATAAAGATTTTGCAGAGATGAGAAAATAAATACAGACCAGTGGTTGCTCATGTTCCCTCCGTCCCAGCTTTTGCACTATTAATAAGATCTAAGGTGTTTTCCTCGTGCCTTTGCCTCTACTTCAGACACCTTGTGAATCAATCCCTCGATGGCCCCTCTGTGATGGAGAAGCTTTAGCGCACAATCTCAGCTGAAAATGGATACTCTGGGGATAGTAAGATCCCCCAGCTTCTCTTAATAACAGATGACATGTGCTGGTTGTATTAAACCCCAGAACATTGCAAAATCTTCTGGAAAAGATCTGTTATCAATTAATCAATAAATGTTTATTAAGTATTTACCATGTGCAGGAACTGTGCTGAGCATTGGGAATACAAAGACATAGGGGAAATAGTCCTTGCCCTCCAGGAGCTTCTACTACTATGGGGGGAGATAAAGACCTTACACAAGAGATATTATGGATACAAAAACAGAAAGACTGGTAACTGGATATTTCGGTTGCTTGAGAGTGAGAAATCAAGGATGACACCAATGTTATGGCTAGAAATATGGCAGTAAGGAAGTTCAGAAGAGAGAGTAGTTGGGGGGGGAGATATTGGCTTACATTTTGGATATATTGAAGTTTGAAATACCTATGGAACCTCCAATTTGAAATTGTGAATAAATAATTTGTGATGGAAGAATGGAGCTCAGAAGAGAGAGTGAGGCTATCTGGGAATCATGATAAGTGAACACCTGAGAATTGATAAAGATATCAAGTGAGAGAATGTAGAAAAAAGAGAAGAGGACCCAGGACAGAGCTTTGAGGTGCACCTACAGTTAGTGGGGACAATATGATAGGAGAACCAAGAGAGAGCAGTATCACTGAAATCTAGCGAGGAGAGAGTTCCAGGAAGACAAGGTGGCTAACCATAACAGGGATAAAAAGAGGTTAAAAAGGATGGAAACTAAGAACAAGTCATCAGATCTGGCAATTACGGGATTACTGATAACTTCATAGAGAGCAGTTTGATTTAAATGATAAAGACAGAAGGCAAAGAGTTTGGAAGTGAAAAGAAAGGAAGTGGAAGCAATGAATGTAGATGGCTTTTTTCAAGGAATTTGGCTGAAAAATGGAGGAGAGATAGAGGACAATACTTATGAGATATGGTGGGATCTGGTGAGGGTTTTTAAAGGGCGTGGGAGAGTTGGAGGGCATGGAAAGAACCTGTAAATAAGGAAAAATTGAGGATTGGGAGCCGAGATGATAGTTAAATTAATCTGTTGGAGAAAAGAAGAGGGCACAGGATCACAGGGTTGGCCTTGGCAAGAAAAAAAAGTCATCTTTTCACCTGAAAGTAGAATAAAGGAGGAAATAGTGGACAATAACTTTAAGTGATTAGGAAATAAGGGAGAGGAGGAGACTATGGAGCTCCCTATGGCAATTTTTTTCTCAGTAAAGAATAAAGGAAGAAGGACGGCTAGGTGGCACAGTGAATAGAGCACCAGCCCTGGAGTCAGGAAGACCTGAGTTCAAATCCGGCCTCAGACACTTATTGGGCAAGTCACAACCCCAATTGTCCTGCCTTCCACTCCCCAAAAAGACCAAAAAAAGGGAAGAGCCTAAGCTGAGAGGGTAAAAAGAAGGGATAATGTGAGAAGATGGAGGAAAGAAGGAAATCTATGGTGAGTGAACAATCAACTAGGGAGGAGTTAAAAACAACAGCAACAACCTTGCTACATTGAGGGCTCAAGGGAGATTAAATAATAGGAGTCTATAGGGGATCCAGTCAGAAGTTGTGTGACTCCATTTCTGTTCAGCATTACAAGAAAAGGAATAGAGAAGGTAAATGGGAAGAGTAACACCTGGTTGGGGTTTAGTAATGAATGAGTAATGACAGGACAAAGAAGAAAGGAACTGGAGAGTAGAAAATAGTGTGGAGTCGATCTTCCTAAAGCACAATTGACTGTCTCTCTCTCTCTCTCTCTCACACACACACACACACACACATATTCAATAAAGTCCATTGACTCCCTATTACCTACAGGATCACATAAAAAATCTTCCCAACAGAAAGCTGGTACAGGGGATAGAGTGAAAGGCCCAAAGTCAAGAAGATTCCTCTTCCTGAATTCAAACCCAGCTTCAGACACCGACTAGCTGTATGACCCTGGGCAAGTCACTTAACCCTCTTTGCCTCAATTTCCTCATCTATAAAGTGAGCTGGAAAAGGATATGGCAAACCACTTCAGTATTTTTGCCAAGAAAACCCCAAATGAGGTCACAAAGAGTCAGACATGACTGAAATGTCTCAACAACAACAACAATTTGGCATTTAAAGCCCTTTATAAACAGGCCCCCTTCTTCCTTTCCAGTCATCTTATACCTTACTCTCCTCCACATACTCTGCAATCCAATGACACTGGTTTGCTTGTATATGGCACTCCACCTGCAGCTCTGGCATTTTCACTGACTGTCCCACATGCCTGGAACGCTCTCCCACTTCATCTCCATCTCTGGCTTTCCTGGCTTTCTTCAAGTCTCACCTTCTGCATGAAGCCTCTCCCAGTTTTCCTCTATCTTTGTGCCTTCCCTCTGAGATCACCCCCCCATTTATTCTCTCTGTCTTCTTTATTATGCAGCTGTTGACACGATGTCTCCCCCTTTGGAATGTGAGCACCTCCAGAGCTGAGATTGTGTTTTACCTTTCTCTGTATCCTCAGAACGTAGCACGTCTGGCACATAGTAAGCGTTTAATAAATGTTAATTGACCTACTGAAACCAGGAAGGGAGGAGAGTGTAGCCAGGGTAGGGGTGATGATCTGGGAACGTGTGAATATATGGAGGGCCTAGAGGTTATAGTGTGAATGATGAACCAGTTTAGGAGGATCAAAGCATAAAAGGACGGCATGATAGGAGATCATGATCAATTATAGGAATTTCAAGAGTTCTTGATCAAAGTGAGATCAAAATAGTTTGACCTGACCACTCTCACAGCAAAGACCAAGTGGATGAAGAATGTCTGTTTACCCAAATTATTGGTCAGTTAGTTAGTTGTCATCCTTTGTTCTTGAAGAGGACCAAAAGTATATTCCTATGTTAGGGTCAAGGTACAATGTGTCCAGCTATGACTGATCAGACCAATAGAGCTCAGAAGACTTTACCACGGGTCAGACACGTAAGAACATACAGAGCGGAGATGTCTCCAAATTTGCGCATCTCGTGTTTCTTTCAAACAACTGCAGTTCTGCTTTGCTCATAGAGCATAACACCTTCTTTGATGCAGGCATGCCATGCTGGGCAGTCTTGTCCTAGTGTCTCCCATATCTCCAATCGATTCTAAAGTTCAAATTATTTATTTGTATTATTATTATATGTATTTAGATACACAATCTAGATGGCTTGTCCATCAAAATGTATGTGTGGTACAGATGGTATATCCGGATAAGTGGGAGGCAGAATTAAACAAGAGGAGGGGAATGGGCTAGATTGCATTCAGGAAATTACAAGACTCCTTTAATAACGCCAGGCTTCTTCCAGAAACAAAGGTCTGTCTTTTTAATAGCAGTATTCTGCCAGGGTCATTGAATGGCTACAAGACATGGGAGACAATGGTACCTAAAGAATTAAAAATGAGTATCACACAGAGGGCAAGAGAGAAACACAGGATGCCAAGTGTAGCCAATAAGGAAATCTGAAAAAGAAAAGAAATAAAAGAGGTCACTGCAGAAATGTACTCTAGGAAAGAAGTTGGACTGGTCGTAAGGCAAAGGTGGAAGATGAGAGATAGACAAACAGCCTGAGTGCTCCACTGGCAACCTTGAGATGTCATGAGAAAATAAAGAAAACCTCTGGTACTGGGTGGAGAGATGATGAGACCAGGACTGAATAGGATAGGAAGACATGAATGGGTTGCCATTTGCAACACTGGAAGAAACTTCCATATCAATGAGATTATAGAACCATTTGACTATTTGAGTCATGTGGAAGAAGCATTACATTTAGTCTTCCTAGACTTGCAGAAAAAACTTAGATTAATGTGTAAAATTACACAGAGGCAGATTTTGGTTCAATAGAAGGAAATCTTAACAACCAACATGGTCCAGAAATAGAATGAGCTGTCTCATAAAGTGGTAAGTTCCAGGTCAGTGGAGACCTTTCAGTGGAGGACAAATGAGCAATTCTCAGAATCCTGCTGAAATATGGATTAGACTAAATGACCTCTGAGGTCGAATCTCATCTTTAAGAGTCTGTGATCCTATAACTTGGGAATAAAATGAAGGAGTGGATCCCACCGCTCCAAACCCCAACATAGTATGGGCTTAAAAAGGGCTCTCCTGGGATCTCCAGAAAAAGGCTCTTATTTAGAATGGGGGTGGGGACAAATGGCTCATTTGGCAAAGGATGAAAGGTATTTGGTACTTAAGAAGAAAACTGAAATCAATAAACGAGGCTAAGAACAAACCACCCAACTCCCCCTCCAGGGCAACAAGCAATTTCCTTTTGGGAGAGTCCAAAAGACCCTTGATTTTAGTCATTTTGCTGCCAGCATAGGGGCATGTGTGGGCAGGGAAAGCCTTGGTGTGGGTTGGCCAGGTGCGTTTATTTACAAAGTTGTCTTAAAGTCCAGAGGCCCTGGCTTTCCAAATCACATTTGAGAAAAAATCTTTTGGCCCTGGGACAACCCGTTTTTCTCTCTCCTCTTTTATGATCCTTACCCCTGGCCTCTGACCCAGGCACTGAAAAAGGATGAGTTCAGGGAAAAGCAGTCATATGAAGGCCTTTCTTCTCTGATGAGAGGAGAGACAACATTCATAGGAAATGCCAGGAAGAAAGTCCAAGAGCCCCAAAGAACTGTCACCATGCACATGAACCAGAGAGATTTATGCCCCAAGCCAGGATGTGGACCTACCAATGAATTATCCACTTGGGCCAAAGTAAATCAGCGAGGGGAAAATGTGTGTCAAGGTAGAAATGTGGGCTTAGTTTTGAATCCTCTGAATACAGAGGGACAAACCTCTCTGGAGAGGCCTTTGCATATTTTCCTCTAGCCCAAATCATCCCAGCCAATTACCCTTCCAGGTTTCCTTGTACCACAAAGAAAATTGACCAGTATTAGGGAAGGATTTTTTTTTAATGACTGCGATTTGTCTTCTCCCTTCTTCCCCTTTTGGCCAGGGCATGAGGACCCCAAGTCACAGCTTTGGTCCCCATCTGAAACCATCTCCAGTGGCCCTGAAATGAAACTGAGCAAGAGAAATATGGTCAGGAAGAGGAAGAATGAAGATTGGAAACCATCAGGGGAGAAAACTGACCTTTATGTGGTCCCTAGTACGAGGACCAAAACAGTCCAAAGCATGAAATGCTTCTGCCATTTTGTTTTTTCCAACCCAAAGGGGAAAATCAACCCTTTACATGGAGAAGTGTCATAAAAGTGGTAGAAGGAACACTGGTCTTGGAGTAAACAGATTTGAATCTGATTACTGAAACTGGGACTATTGACTGTGTGATCTTGGACAAGTTACTTCTCCTCTGGGCTTCATTTTCTTCATCTGTAAAATGAATGAGTTGAATTAGATATTCAAACTCTGGTGTCCCTTCCACCTCTAGCATTCTGTGACTGAGTGATCACCAAGAAAGCTATGGGAAAAAAAATGGAATTCAGGTGCCCTGGACTCTTAGCTTCCTGAGCTGCTGCTACTTTTTCTCCTGGTAATACGGGAGGAGAAATGTTCATTATTCTCTAGATATTATTTCTGTTCTTTCCAGAAGGATAAATTTGATGTCATAAAAAGTCTATTTAGAAAAACAGGAGCTGGGTTTGGATCCAGACTCTATCTTGTGCTACCTGTGTAAGCTCTGGCAAATCATTGTACAATGCACAGAACCTTGAGTCATAGAAAGGCATCACCTATCTGGGTTTAAAGTCCCTGGGGGAGGAGGATACAAGCATTGTAAGCTTGAGTTTCTCTGACTATAAAATGAAAAAGTTAGAATGAATGACTTCTAAGGTGTCTTCTAGCTTTAAACCTATGATCTTATGATTTTATATGCACTTGAAATACTACGAGCAGTTATAAAGTTACAAATTACCAAGTATAAAATGATGATATTGGTATAATTAGATGGGGCTGGGGGGTTGGAAGAAGAGAAGAGGAGGGGCTTAGGGAATAAGTAGAAGTCCCACCCAAATAGCCCATGAGCTGCCCAAAGAACCCTAAATGGACACAGATACCTCACAACTTCATTATGTGGGGAAGAATATTTCTACACGTAACAGGTTAGAAGGGAGGGGGCAAAATACTGCTTTATACCAGGACATAAACCTAGTTTTGTCTTGGTTTTGCTTTAAAAGTATGTGAGGGAGGTTGAGGGAAATAAATATTTATATATTTCCTATGTGCCATTCACTATACTAAGTAAGTGCTTTTTACAAATATTAGCTCATTTAATCTTTACAACAACCCTGAGAGATAGGCGTTTATTACCCTTCCATTTTAGAGATAAGAAAACTGGGGCATATACTAGTTAAAGTGATTTGCCTGGAGTCACACAACTAGTAAGTGTCTAAGGCTAGATTTGAACTCAGATCTAGGCCCAGAGATTTATCTATTGTGCACTTTGGAGAGGAGTGTCTCTGGGAGTGAGAGTAAACAGGGTCAAGGGACAGACAATACGAATAAGTCATATTTCCAAAGGACTTCAAGTTTTCATTTCCTTGTAACACCCCTGTGAGGCAGATAGCACAGGTGCTTTTTATCCCTTTTTGACAGGTGAGGAAACAGAGGCCCCCAAAAGTTGGGTGATTTTTCCAGGACAGAACCAGAGTTAAAACCCACATCACTTCATTCTGAGCCCAGAGCTCTTTCCAGTACTTGTTTTCACTTGCTTTGCTGAGCCCTGTGCAAGTTTTCATTTTTTTTTTAAATGTCACCTGGGTTCTACAGGTGTCCTCCTCCCCCAGGGTTCTTAAACCCTGATAGGTGATGCCTTTCTATGTATCAAGGCTCTGTGCTTCCCAAGACTTTCTTTGCAAAGTTATTTTTTTGTTTGTAGGTCACTGGCTTTTACATATAAGTGAGAAATGGAAGTGGATTCTTCATTCTTTTCCCTCGACTTCAGGCTGGACAGAAACTCCCTCGTTTTTATAGAAAAGGAAACAGACCTGGGAAAGGGAGAGAACTCAAGGTTATATGGGTAAGACAAGAGAAGAGGTGGAATCTGACCCCAGATCCTCTGGTCTTGGCCTGATATTTCCACTACACCACAGTCAGGGCAACAGCCCCAAGCCAACCTAAGACTTTACAACTGAAAGTGGCAGAGCTGACATAATGCCATCTATTGTACAAAGCCCTGAAGGTGGGCAAAGTGAGGGGGAAGAAAGAGGACATAAGAAGCTAGTCAGTTGCCTCCACTCTGTAGTCTGAAACTCCAACTAAGAAATCAGCCTTATTAAAATTTTAACACTTACTAGCCATGTGACCTTGGGCAAGTCACTTAACCCCAATTGCCCTGCCTTCCCCTCCAAAAAGCCAAAAAAAAAATCCAAAACCAGAAATCAGCCTTAATCGCTCCCCCCCCCCAAAAAAAGGTTGACAAGCAGCCAGGAGTAAAGTCCCTGCCAAAGGATGCTTTATATTTGCACTCTCAGTGCAAGTATTTAATTCCACCAGCATTCAGTAAGCACCCACTGCATAGAGGCCAGGCACCTTACAGGGTACTGAAGATGCCCAGACAAAAAAGGAAATAATCTCATCCTCAAGGAGTTTACATTCTAAGGGGAATATAACACATTCAGAGAGAAGTAGATACAACGAGGTAATTAGAAGAGGGACAGAGAAATAACAGCTGGAAAACCAGACTTTGAAGAGAAGGTGGCACCAGGAAGATAAGGCTTCTGAAAGGCAGAGGTGAGGAAGGAGTGTATTCTAGGCCCAGGAGGAGGAGAAGGAGGAGGGAGAAGGTATGGAGCCTGTGCAAATGTGCAGACAAACAATGGAATATTGCTTTGGGGAAACAGCTTGGCTGGACCATAGAATTTATTCCAAGGGAGTGATGTGAAACAGGACCAGAAAACTGAAAGCCAATTATGCAGGGTTTTCAACCACAGATTGAGGAGGTTGAAGTTTTTCCTCTGGGCAATTGAAAGTCCACTGCAGGTGTTTTCAACAGTGAGGTAATAACATGGTTTATGATGTTTAAGGATTGGGATATTGGTTATCAGCCACTTTTGGGTTCCAGATTCAACCTCAGAGAGGATTTAGTGAGCCCCCAAAACACTAGACCCAGCAATTTTTACAAAGTCTCTGAAAGTATGCCCTACTCCATAGGGTTATGTGGTTTTGTCAAAAATAATAATAATAATAATAAGTAATGATAACATTTATATAACACTTACTACGTGCCAGGAACTCTGTTAAATGCTTTAAAGTAATATCATTTGATCCTCACAACAATGCTGAGAGGAAGGGACTGCTATTATTCCTATTTTCCAGATTAGGAAACTGAGGCAGGCAGGGGTGAAGTGATTTGCCCAGGGTCAAATAGCTAATAAATGTCTGAGGCTGGATTTGAAGTCATGTCTTCCTGACTCCAGGCCCAGTTCTCCTGACTCCAGGGCTGGTGCTCTATTCACCTAGCCACCCCTATATCCAGGCCCAGTTCTCTATCCAGGGCACTTGCAACTGAGAGTCTTTTCCCTCTCCCAGACTACTAGAGGACTTTCTTATAATACCACATGGCCTTTTATGATCGTCTAAGACTCTAACCTGTCCTCCTAGCCTAATTAACTTTCCATTGAACCATTTTGTCATCTTTTACAACTCTGAAATAGGTGATGATAATTCTATAACTGGGTGTGCAAAGAAAATCTTTCATGGAAAACACATTGGGTAAGTCAGGACAGCAGGTAGATGAGGTAAGGGCAGATTCTGAGCTGATGCCATAAGATTTAGAGATGGGAAGTACCTTAGAGACCATCTAATCCAACTCCCTCATTTTCCAGAGGAGAAAACAGATTCCCAGAGAGATGATATTATTTGCCTAAGGTCACACATGTAACATAACAGAGTGAGATTCAAACCTAGGTCTTCTGCCTCCACGTTCAGCCCTTCTCCCTTCTGTGTGTCTGCTTGGGTTCTCTAAATGCTATCTGGGCACAGAATAGAGGCAGGTATATTATCTCCAAGGGATGATGACAAGGCTATAGGAGACAAATGTTCGGGAGAGGAGAGGGAAATGGTGGGGATAAAGGGGGAGGGGATAAAGGGGGAGGAAATAAAGGGGAAAGGAAAACAGAAATAAAAAAGAAAAGGTAGAGAGGAAGGCAGAGAGGTGGGAGAAAGAGGTGAGGGGGTGAGTTAGAGTGAAGGCATATGTGTGTGACTGTTAAGAGAAACAGGATTCATGGTAATTTCCTGCCAGATGCCTGAACTTCTCCAGCTCACAGACATTTCACATGCTAAATATCAAAGGGTCCCCAATAACAAATGTACTTCCTGCCAATCCTCAGATCTGGCTCTTTTGCCAGCAAGGGAGCTTTGGAACTCTCAAGGAGGAGGGAGGGAGAAGGAATCTGTGTTTTTGCAAAGTGGTGTAAAGTTTTCTTGAGTTTATATATATGGTTACAGACCCATTCATCACATTAATGTAACCACAATTGCCCCCCTCTGCTATTCACTCCCCTTACCCTTCGAAGGGCACAAACTGGTCACGTGCTGCTAGGATTGCTTCTGCAGAAATCTGGGAAATGTTAGACCTTGTTGGGAGTATTTTTTTGTTCCCCCCCGCCTTTTTCCTTTTCTTCAATAGGGCCTGTGCTTCCCACCTCCTTACACATATTGGTTCTGACAGCTCAAATTAATATGTCAGTTGCTGTGATCCGCATTGGCGACGGGCCTTTTGACCCTATCAGCACAATCTGCTTCCCTGATTGAAAATCTCTGTGCTTCAAATTGATTCAGAGTTTTATAAACATCCTGCAGTCAGTCGTAGAGGGAGTCACCAATGAGCAACCTGGGGGAGCTGGGCTTGGCCCCACTGCCTCCCATCCAGCAAAGATAAGGAGAGGAGGAGGGGGACCAAGCCAAGGAGAAGTTCCAGTGGAATCCTTCAAGGAGCATGAGGGACCCCCAAACTGGGCTCACCCCATTGCCCACACTCTTCATCCCAATACCCTACACATACACACACATACACACACACACACACACTCCCCCAAGAGAACATTAAGTCACTGATTATGCAAGTCTTGAGAAGTGAGAAAGGAGGGGAGAGTTTTCTGAGTAAGGGAAGGAGGGAGCAATGTTTTACACATAGTGGTTATACTATAAATGCTTTTTGAATTGAATTGTCATGAATTATATGGTGTTCCCCTTTGCTAAATGCGCAATGCTGTGTACATGGTAGATTCTTAATAAATGTTTATTCAACTGAAGATGTCCTTTTCTTCATAATTTTCCAGCCAGGTTAAGATTGGAAAAGTTGGGGGTGGGAAAGGGACAGAGTTCCTGAGAATTTTCATTCATATGATTATAGGCTCTAGACTTTATGGAGAAGGGACCTTAGAGGTGATCTGGTTCAAACCCTCACATCTTATAAAGAAATTGAGGACAAAAAGGATGAAGTAACTTATTTGGCTTCATAGAGATGGTAAGAAACAGAGCCAAGATTCAAAATCAACTCTGCAGTATAGCAAACATTTGTTGAGCACCTACTATATGCAAAACACTAGGGAAGATGGAAATGTAGCAGTGGATCTGTTTTCCATTAATTTATTATCACAGCTAAGATTTCTAAGGGCTACAACTTGCTATTTGATGAAAGAATCCATTCAAGGCAAGATGAGCATCCAGCTTTTACTTGAATAACACTGGAAATGGTGAACTAATCATAATCTAATTAGGGAGACAAGATAGATACATATGAATAGGGAGCTATAGGAGTTACAAAACAGAAGAGGACAAAGAAAGGGATGTGGCAAAACCATAAATAGTATCTTTACATGCAGATGGATCATACATGAAGTGCATGTAAAGGGCTCACATGAGGGAAAGAGCAAAGCTGGAACCAGGGCAAGGCAAATAGGGCTTTGTCCTAGGTTCTAAAATATAGAGGGATACCACTTCTTCCTTCAGTTGGTAGACACAGATAATTTAATTAGTGGCATAAGGTATAAAGACATCCAGATCACTAAAGGGATTATCCTTGTTTGTCAAAAGTAGAGAGCCTTCTTAGCCCTAATTTATTCTGCTCCCAAAACCCCCTTAAAATATTTTCTCTATTCCTCTGTTCTAATGGTATATTTCAAAAAGTACTCCTATTTACATTCCTATTTTTAAAAAATACTCGCAACAAATCTTTCTGGAGATAGAGATTCAGCAAACATACAACAATTTACCTCTATGTTACTAGTAATGCCCCCTAAAGATTCCACTCCAGTCAATCAATTGGCAGTCGGTCAATAAGCATTTATTAAGTGTTTGCTATATGGCAGACTATGGGCTAAGCGCTGAAGATATAAATGCAAAAGGCAGCTCCTGCTTTAAAGGAGTTCCCAGAATAATAGGGCAGACAGGGGTGGGGAACCTATGGCTTCAAGACCACACATGGACCTTTAGGTCCTCAAGTCCCCACCCCTAGGGCAGGCAATATGCAAATAAGTACACATGATCTGTTGTTCAGTTGTGTATGACTCTGACCCATGGACCAACTGTACATGATGTTTTCTTACCAAAGATAATGGAGTGTTTTGCCATTTCCTTCTCCAGTTTTATGCAGACAGGGGTTAAGTGACTTGTCCAGGGTCACACTGCTAGTAAGTATCTGAGGTCACATTTTAATTCTGGCCTAACTCTAGGCCCAGGGCTCTATCCACTGCAACACCTAGCTGCCTCCACAAACAATCTACATACAAAATAAATTGAAGATAATCAACAGAAGAAATATACCAGAATTAAGGGGGGTCAGAGAAAGGCTTCCTGCAGAAAGCAGGATTTTAGCTGGGACCTGAAGGAAGACAGAAAGTAGATATGACGAGAGAGAGAATTCCAGGAATGGGAGGCAGACAGTAAACATGTCTGAAGTGTCTCATTCAAGGAATAACATGGAAATCAGTGTCATTGGATTACAGAGGTGGGGGTGGGGAGAAAGGGAAAGGTATAAGAAACTAGAAAGGTGGGGGTAGGGCAAGTTATGAAGCACTTTAAACAGTAAACAGAGGTTTTTATATTGGATCCTGGCAGCCATTTGAATTTATTGAGTGGGTGTGGGGGGGAGAAGGACACATACATGAGAGATGCTCAGGCCTGGGAAACAGATTGGCTATGGGGCAAGAGAGAGAATGAGGGGTTGGTGATGAGGGCATCTAAGTCTAGAGCCTGGGTGATGGGGAGGACAGTGGCATCCTGACTAGTAATAAGAAGTCAGGAAGAAGAGAAAGTTTGTAGGGAAGGTAATGAGTTCAGTGTTGGTCATGTTGAGTTTAAACTATCTACAGAACATTCATTTTGAAATTCCCAACAGGAAACTGGAGATGTGAGACTGGAAGTCAGCAGAGAAATTAAGGCTGGATAAGCAGATTTGAGAATCATCATCACAGAGATGATCTTGAATCCACGGGAGCTGTTGAGATCACCGAGTGAAATGGTAGAGTGGCAGAAGAGAAGGGAGCCCAGGACAGTATCCCTTTGGGACACTCGGAGTTAACAGGCATGACTTGGATGAAAAATCCAGCAAAGGAGGCTGAGAAGGAGCAGTCAGAGCATTTATTAAGCATCAGCTGTATACTAGGCAGCTAGGTGTCACAATGGATAGGCCTGAGTTCAAATATAATCTCAGACATTCACTAACTGTGAACCTGGGTAAGTCACTTAGCCTCTGTTTGCCTCAGTTCCTCATCTGTAAAATGGAGATAATAATAGCACCTACCTCCCAGGGTTGTTGGGAGAATTGAATGAGATAATAATTTTAAAGCGCTCAGCACAATGCCTAGCACATAGTAATTGCTATGTAAATGTTAGCTATTATTACTATTATCATTATCAATATGATTTATTGCTAGGGACTGGAAAAACAGAGAAAAATGAAACAGCCCCTACTCTCAAAGAGCTTAGTTTCCAGCCTCATTCATCTTGTCAGTTAGGCCTTTGCAAGTGAACTGGAAAGAAGCCATCTAAGGTATGAAAAACATCATTATATAAAGCACTCTTTGCCTTGGCTGCCAACAAACCCCAGGCAAGGCACTGGCTCCTGCTGCAAAAACCATCCCTTGCAGGCACCCAAGTCCCAACATCCAAGGCAAAAGAAGAGAAAGATTTCCAGAACCGCTTCAAAAGCCTGAATATAAATGTTCTGCCTAAGACATTTCAGCAAGACAGGGTTACCATAACAACCCAGAGGAGGTCAAAGGAGCCTGGCTCTAGGAACAGGAAGCTAAAAGGACTGAAGTCTTGAGGCAGACCCATCCTCCCAAGCTCCATCGTCTCCCTGTGTGACCCCTACACCATCAGCCACCAATCCTCAGTTGTGGCAATTATCCTCACCCCTTCCCCTAGACCTAGCTCTCACCTCTTCCAGGACCTCTGGCCTGCTGTTCATGCACTCAGATGCTCATTCTCACCCAACCCCTAGGTTCATAATGAAGACAACTAACATACCTTCTCCCTACCCTTCATCTCCTTCCAGGGAAGAAGGTTGTGTGTCCTGGAGGGTTATCAACTACAATGCAAGGGGCACAGGTTGGCTCATTGGAGAAGAAGTTAACCTTGTTCCCATAAGACTGTGTCCAGTGAAGAGTGGATCAGGGTATTCAATGAAAGTGAAAATTGTTCTGCCTTATAGATAGTATACCCAGGCCTTCCCAAACCCCGGGTGAGTTCCTCCCCATTTTGGCCCACCTTGCTCCCTTTCCAAGGCTATCCTCTTGCCTTTCCCCTACCTTGTCACAAGCATCAAGACACCTGATTACAACTCTGAAAAAGGTTGTGAGCTAGAAGACTCGAAAAGGACAGCACAGAGCATATGGAACTCAAGCTGAGTTTTCAAGACTGGCAAGGCTTTGGATGAATGAAGAAGAGAGAATATGGCATTTTGAGCACATGAAACGGCTTGAGTAGGTTGGTATGGAGTATCAGCAGAATGTACACCAAAGAGTCAATCGATGCACACTTAATAAGTGCCTACTGTGTGCTAGGCGCTGTAGTGGGCTCTGGGATACAATTACAAAAATGACCTAATTCCTACTTTTTAGGGAACACTGACCTGGTTGAAGTAGCAAGTTTGGTGCAGAATGTGAAAGACTTTGAATATCATCCATCAGACTTCCCACTGACACTGAACCTTGTTTTGATTATATATTACCTAGAATGGAACGACTTGAGGGTGTAGAGACAGATATGTGCTCAGACTATATTGTTTTAGTGAATTTTCCAGTGGCAACTGTGAAAGTCCCATAATGAAATGGGGTGTTGTATGTCAAAAGAGACAATATGAATTCCTGATCTGCTACTTAACTAGCTAGTTTTAGAACCTTGAACAACTCCCTTAGCCTCATTGGACCTCGGTTTCCATATCTGTAAAATGGGTATAATAATACTAACATTGCCTGCCTCACAAAGATGTTGTAAGAAAAGTACTCTGTGACCCTTGTAGTACTTTATAAACGTGAAGCATTATTACGTGCCTCCCTTCTCACTGACGCTTTCAGACTTCCCTCTATCCACCTTAGTCCTCTTTCTTCCTGCTTCCCATATGGCCCCAACAAATATGTTTATTTTACATTCAACTGCATGGTTTTTTGCTGACACAATCCTTCTCTTCTCCCAAAGTAAGCTTCTGCCCTAGCTCATTTTCTCCAGTAACATCCCCTCCAGGCCTTTGTCCCCATCAGCCCTGTCCACTTTCATCCTTCATCTTGCCCTCAACTGGAAACATCTCTTTACACCTTCCTCCTGCCTGTTCCTCCCCTACTTGCCCCCTCCAACACACACACACACACACACACACACACACACACACACACCATACTACTTCCCAAGAGGCTATCAAAACCCAGCTCAGAAATCACTCCTCTAACACACTGGAGTCCCCAGATTCAGTGGATGAACATCATATACTGAGTCATACGAATTCCCCTCCTGCTGCCCCTCCCTTCTTTTCTCCAGCATCAGCCCAGCCTTCCTCTCTTCAATCCCTGTAACTCATTTCCCCAAGTACGTGTGACCCTGCTTGGCTGAGCTGATGGGAAGTTAACCTCCTCCCACACATTCCAGGCCTGCCCATACCCTTGTCCCCAAGGGGTCTGCTTTGCCTCTGACCAGTTGTTTCTTCTGTTACTGATTGTAGCTCCTTCTTCAGGCTGGGTAGCAGGGATTTTCTTATTTTTTTCTTCCTTTAAAAAGGAAGGAAGGAAGGAAGGAAGGAAGGAAGGAAGGAAGGAAGGAAGGAAGGAAGGAAGGAAGGAAGGAAGAAAGAAAGAAAGAAAGAAAGAAAGAAAGAAAGAAAGAAAGAAAGAGAAAGAAAGGAAGAAAGAAAGAAAGAAAAGCTCAGCCCTCCACTATCACTTTAAGAAGCCTTTCAACTGCTCTTATACTCCAGGGCCTCCTCAGCCAGTCCTACACTTCCTTTCCTGGGAGCAAAGCCTTCCAGTTGTCCCATGAACTACCAGCATGGGGAGGGAAAGAGACAAGCAATGAGAAATAGAGGAGTGAGAGGGAGCAGGGAAAGGATGGACAGGAGGTACAAGCTTTAAATTTAGCCAGTTTGGCTTCCCTGATCACTGCCTCAGTTATTTCAGAAGCTAGCAAGGCTCACGTGGCCTCCACAATTGCAGCACTGCTGTATTGCTACAAATGACCTCATGAACATGGATATAGGAAGAAAAACTTTCCCTAATCTTGCCCTTGCCTTCCCAACAAACCAGTTTCTTCTATGCTCCCCTAGCAAAGTCCATCTTCTGCAAGATACCTTTCCCAGTGCCTTCCCTCTGAAACTATCCCCAATTTAACATGTATATATCTTATCTATTAATGGCTGTGTTCGTGTGTTTGCCCCATTATACTATGAGCTCCTCAAAAGCAGGGACTATTTTTTTAACCTCTCTTTGTATCCCCAAGGATTAATACAGTGCTTTGCACATAGTATGCACTTATAAATACTAGATGACTGACCAACTGGCTATATCCAATTCTCCCATCCATTCTACCATAGCACAACTCTGTGCTGCAAGCCAATCTCAACCCCAATACTCTTCATGAGGCCCCATTTCAGGACTGCGGGGTGGAGGAGGTAGAGGGATAAGAGGAAGACAGAGTAATTAAATGGGAGCTGCCAATCAAAATATCCTCAAAACAACTTAAATGAGTGCCCCAATTCAATTCACAAACCCCCAGTGCCCAGTATGTATAGGGTACTTTGGTGCTATGAGATACAAAGTTTAGATAAGACAAGGTCCTTGCCCCTGTGCAGTTTATAGTCTAGTAAGGTGATAAGACCCATGCGTCTCACCATTGGTCCCCAATTTGAGCCCTGCTGAAATGGTGGAGTTTTGTCTACACTCACACAAATCCAGGCAAGGTGACTGGATTTTTTTAAGCTTGTGATGAAGCAGTAACTGCTAAGCCACTAACTTATTGCCCTTTTGGGCTGGAAACTATAACCACAGGAATACACTTCTCCTCTTCTTTTATAGAAGATCGTCAGAACAACAGCACATTCCCTCTGCTCAGTCTGGACAGTACTGCTGGTCCCAATTAAAGAAGACCAATGTTGTTGTTATTCAATCATTTCAGTCATGTCCAACTCTTCATAACTTTATTTGGGCTTTCTTGGCAAAGATCCTGTAGTGAGTGGTTTGCCATTTCCTTCTCCACCTTGTTTTACAGATAGGAAACTGAGGCAAACAGGGTGAAGTGACTTGTCCATGGTGACACAGCTAGTGTCTAAGACTGGATTTGAATTCATGAAGGTGAATCTTCTGACTCCAGGCCCAACACTCTGTGCACTATGGCATTACCTCGCTACCCCAAGAAGACCCAAAAATCTATACTGAACTATTCTTTGCTCTCAGAGCTGAAAGATAGGCATAAAGAATTTGTGTTACAGGGTGGGGGGTGGAAGCAGTAGAAAGAGCATGGAGCCTATAGCCATGAATTTAGTCACAAGATCTGAGTTCAGATTTGAACTCTGGAACACCTACGACCTTGAACAAATCACTTAACTTCCTTGGGTCTCAGTTTTCTCATCTATAAAATGGGAGGGTGGGACTCAATGATCTGTGTTCCCTTTCAGCTCCAGATCTTTATTCCTATGACACTGAACAGATTAAGAAGGCTGCAGGTCTAATGATAATATCTAGAAGCCCCGACAGACCCTCCTGCTCCAGAGTTTGCTTGTACCATCCAGCATCAAGATCCACAAAAACTCTGCCCCAACAAGTTAAGGAAACCCCTTAGGAGTTCTATGCCAGAGCTCAACACAGGGGAAAGAACCCTGACACTGTGTGTATTTGTGGGAGAATGCCCTAGGTTTGGTGAAAGTTAGGTTTTGTTGCTACTTTTTGCCAAGACATTTCAGTAAGTGATTTTTCTTTAAGCTAATCATGTCCTTCAGGGAAGCTAGATGGTGCAGTGGACAGAGTGCCAGGCCTGGAGTCAGGAAGGCCTGACTTCAAAACCCACCTCAGACACTTAATAGCCAGATGACCCTGAGCAAGTCACTTCACCCTTTTTGCCTCAATTTCCTCATAGATAAAATGGAGCTGGAGAAGGAAAGGGCAAATCACTCCAATATCTTTGCTCAAAAAAACTCAAATGGGGTCGCATTGGACACAACTGAAATGTCACAACAACAAAAATAACTAGCTCATTGTAAGTGTTTAATTAAATATTTGTTGGTTGATTAATTAATATGATCCTGTTGAATCTTGGAATGTTAGAGCAGGAAGGGTCTTTAGAGGACATGAAGTCATAAGTCATCTAGTCATAAACCTTCAGCAGAATGACAAGACCTACAGCTTTAGGAAAATCAGTAAATAAAAGTTATGGGAATGACAAACATCTAACAGCACATGCCCGATTCCTTACCTGTGGCCCTCTACCTCACCAGTAAAGGAAGAGAGGCACACTCCCCACTCTTCTCTGGGACCAGCATTGACTATTACAATTACACAGCCTCTGGATTTATTTTAATGCTCTTTTTGTTTAGATTTATCATGGTCATTGCATGGATTGTTATCCTAATTCTGCTAACTGTCCTTTTATCAGTTCATATTCATTGCGTCTTATTGTGAAATAATATTGCCTTCCATTTAGATAGCACAATTTTTTGACCATTCCCTAATTGATAGGCATTCCTTTTCTTTCTTCCTTCCTTTCTTCCTTTCTTTCTTTCTTCCTTCCTTCCTTCCTTCCTTCCTTTTAATCTTCCTTTCTTCTTTTCTTTTTTTCTTCTACTTGTTTTACTACAAAAAATACAGGGGGATGTGACAAATACACAGGCTATTGATCAATCTACAAGCATATATATGGAGGTCCCCCTGTATTACACATTACTGTGTCTCTGGTACTAGGTGCTAAGAATGCAAGAGGAAAATTGAAATAATCTTTGTCCTCGAGAGATTTACATTTTATTGGAGAAAACAGTATATGTGTGTATATATATATATATATATATATGTGTGTGTGTATGTGTGTGTGTGGATACATATCCATATATAAATATGGATAGGTGTGTACACACACACACACACACACACACTCAATGAATGCAAGGTAATTTGAAGACAAAAGGCCCTTGAAACTGGGAAGACCAAGAAAGGTTCCACTTAGAAGGGGACACCTGAGCCAAGCCAAGAAAACAAAGGATACTAAGAGGCAGGGAGGAGGAAGTATATTCCAGGCATGGGAGACAATCTGTGCAAAGTTAGGAGGTTGGGATGGAGTGCCATGTAGGAAGAATACTATCAAGGAGGTCATTTTGGCAGGATAGCCATGTGGAAGGGAAAACGTGTAATAAACCTAGAAAGGTGGCAGCTAGGTTGTGGAGGGCTTTAAATGCCAAACAGAAGACTTTATCTTTTATCCAAGAGGCACTGGAGAGCCACTAGAATTTATTACATAGCAGAACGACAAGACCTACAGCTTTAGGAAAATCACAGTAGCGTGTGCTCATGTGGTACAAGGAAGAAAAGGTATTTACATATAGGAGAGATTCAGGATTTAGTCTTTAAAGGATAGGTAAGACTTCCAAAGATAAAAAGGGGAAGGGAGACTATTGCAAGCAGAGGGAATTGTTGGGGAGGGGGGGAGGCTTAAACTCATGAAAATGAATATGACGATTAGGCCCAGGCTTTCTCCTGGGTCCTCATGGCCTTAACTGATGAGGACTTCGTTCTGGCATTGATGATCTCTCCTTAACCAGGTGTTAAAGTCCCTTGACAAGGTTAACACTTTGATAAGGTCTGAACTCCATGGGCCCTGGATACTCCTCTTGTCCCTTTAACACCACATTAAGCATGATGGATTGATTCAAGGCCAGTTCATACACCTGAGTCACACTCTTTTGCTTGGACTTTTAAAAGTCCAAATGGATGGAAAGAAGCATAGTTAACAAAGAGGAAAAGACCTGCACTGAGACTTAGAGGAATCAGTTCTCTGAAAGGGAGACCTGTACAACCAGGCGGCCCCACCAGAGAACCATGTGGTCCCTCCAGACAACCAGAGGTACAAGAAAACTGCTGACCTCCGGAAAGAGGGAAACCATATAGTCTGAAAGATGACATCAGACTGAAGCAGTAGCAATCAGCAAGTGAATCTTGGGTCATGCTGATAATTGCAGAAATAAAAGCTAGCAACAGCAACAAGACAATAGCAGATCTTGAACCCAGTGAAATAGAAGATCTTGAACCCAGAAGAGTTTCTGGACCAAGTTTCTTAAGACCCAGTAGAAAATTAATTAACAACCCTGCTTCTGGACCAGAACAGAAAGAATGGCATTATGATATGAAGGAGTAAAGCCAGACATTGCCCTTTGCTGGCATAGTGAATTGGTGATGGGTGGTGGTGACGGTGGTGGTGGTGGTGGTAGTGGTGACATTGGTAGTGGTAGTGGTGACATTGGTGGTGGTGCTGGTGGTAGTGGTGACATTGGTGGTGGTGGTAGTGGTGGTCTTTCTTTTCTAAGACAACTAATGACGTCACAGAGTGATATCTTGACTCTTGCATGAACTGGATTTAAGTAAGGTACAAAGTCATCAGCCTCACTCTCTCTTCCAGAGCCATCAAAGTCCAGAGGGAAGTCAAAAGTCAAGACAACTGTGTGTGTACCGTATAGGTTTGTGGGAAAGGAGTTGACTGGGCCCATACATATAGAACTGGATGCCATCATGTAAGGATACAGAGGCCTGGGGAAAGTAAATGTCTTGTCCAAAGTTCTATAGGTAGAAAGTGACAAAGATAGGTTTTAGAACCAAGTCCTCTTGAGTGTAATCTTTCTGCTATATAACACTGCCAAGTATCTCCCATTTTAGGAAAAGATTGGTTTTCAACCCCAAGATAGAACTATAAGTCAAGGGAATTGAGGAGATGGTGATCAGCAGAGAGGAAAGGAGAGTTGTCTTAACAGTTAATGGGGTCAGGGGCAAATCTTTGCATTATTTTGTCAATTTAGATAAAAATTCATCCTATATTCACTGTATTGTTTCCTTAAATACTTGTACAGGAACTAAGGACTTTTATTTTTTTTGTGGAGACTAGCATATGAGACAAATTCCCAAGAGGAACCACGTGGAGGCACAGGTTTTGACCCTGTCAAAAAAATGGAAATTCATTTTGTTTGGCATGGTCTATTATTGATGAAGTTGTGCTGGCTCTCTGTGATTACCACATCCCTTTGTGAGTGTTTATCAGCCATCTCTTTAATGATCCAATCTAGAATCTTCCCAGGAATTAAAGTAAACTCACTGCCCTACACATTGCACACTCCATTCTCTTAACTTTTTTGAGCATCAGGATATTTTCCCTTCTCCAATCTTGTTATGGTTGCTCTCCCATTTTCAATGATTTTTCAGAATGAAGACACATATGTCCAGGACTCAGGACCACTCTTATACATAGGAGAAATGAGTAGTATATAGGATGATGTGAGAGGTATCTCTGGACTCCAGCATCCAAAAATATCTCCTCCATTGGCCTTCCATAGTGCTGCCCAAGCTCTCTTCCTAGATTAAAATTGCCAATATTTTGGGATGGCTAGGTGGAGCAGTGAATAGAGCACCAGTCCTGGAGTCAGGAGGACCTGAGTTCAAATCTGGCCTCAGACACTTAACACTTACTAAATATGTGACCTTGGGCAAGTCACTTGACCTCAATTGCCCTGCCTTCCCCCCTCCGAAAAGCAAAAAAAAAAAATTGCCAGTATTTGCTGATAGGTTAGACAACAGTAGGAGAAGTCTATTATAGCGGGACTGTGCTGATACCTAGATTCCAGTCCTGCCTATGACAATAAATATGTAATTCTAGGCAAATCATGTCATCTCTCTGAGCCTTGGTTTCTCCATCTGTCATATATGGATAATAGCATACTACCTACATCACAGGTTTGTTTTAAAGAAAATGATTTATAAACATTAAAGCATTGTAGAAATGTAAACTATTACTATCATTGTCTCCAATAATACCGTATCAGTGTAATTCCATCATTTCCTCCAATTAAAATGTAATAAATCATTTTTAGACCTCTCTAGGTCCAGACAAAATCCATTTATATATCTCAGAGGGGCTAATAGATTGTCAGGTTCTACGTGAAGCCTCATCTAGCATAGACCAACTAACCTCCTCTCATCAGCACAAGGCAAGGAGAATTTATTATTAGCAGAGAAGGTGGTTGCCACCATGGATACTGAGGGCTGAGATCATAGGACCTACCTAGAGTCACATGTCTAATAAATGTCAAGGTAGGATTTGAACCCAGGTCTTCTCCATTCCAAGTCCTGTGACCTCTCCACTACACCAGGCTGTCCTCACTTGAGAGCTGAGATCAGTGGATCAGAGAATTATAGCCTGAAAGGATTTTCAAAATCATTGAGTCCAACTCCCCCATTTTGTGGGTGTGGAAACAGAAACACAAAGAGATTAAGTGACCTGCCCCAGGAAACTCAACTAGGAGGCCTGTCTGAGGCAGGATTTGAACCCAGATCCTCCTAACACTGAGTCCAATGTCCTATCCACTCTGCCATGCTGCCTTACCAAACAGATTATGGCACCAGGGTCCTGTAGCACCCTATGGTCCCACTTTGCTTTGCTTTTTTTTTTAAACTATAAGTCACTCCCCCCACCCTCAGCTTTGCTCATTTCCCCTTGGCCTAGGTTATAGGTGAAAAACTATTTTTAGACCAGAAGATACCCTAAGAAGTCTCATTCAGACCCTATACCATCGCAGAAGGTGAAAATAAGTGACTAAATTTTTTTCAATTATACACACAGACAAAAGTGAGTCAATGTAAAGTTTTCTTCCTTCAGCTCAGTATTTTGATTGCTTTGTGATCTCATCAATAAGTATTGCTGGGGGGCGGGGGAGCTAAGGTAGTGGAGTAATAAGTATGTCCTCCACAGGTACAGGTTACAATCCATCCAAGACTTCACCCAACACCTTCTCCCTGTGCCATTCTTCCTTGTTCTTCCCCCCATAAATTCACCAAAGAACAGAAAACCTTTCTCTGCTTCTCTTCATATTTATGGGAACCAGCAAAATACTCAAACTGCCAGTTATTCCTTGTGCTAGCATGTAAAGCTCTCCTTCCCAGTAACCAAAAAAAAACTGCTTAAACTTATCAAGTCATTGAATGTGATTTACTGACTTTCTGTTCACTTACTTGGTGGAACTGATGTTTGGCTCTGGATTTGCCATCTTCCCCTTCAGCTGGTCTTCCAAGGGTCATCTGTGATCACAGGCACCTTTTTTATTCCCATTGTTTGTAGGAAAACATCTGTATTTATTGTTTCATAACCAGAGATCCACTTCAAACAATGGGATCATTTTGCTTCTTTACAAATAGTTTTGTGGTGGTCAAGGGAAAAAAAACACTACAAAAACATTCAAAGACTATGTAATTGCAATAACTCTTATATAAAATTCCAGAAAAATCAAAATACTGGTCAATTGTAAGTCTATACTTACTAGTTTTATAGTTAACTATGTAAAAGTGAATGCAAGCTCCTTGAGGGCAAGGAGTGTGTATATGCATGTGTACGTGTGTCTTTGCATCCTCAGCCTTTAGTTGCATAATAGAAATGATTAATCAATGTCTGTTGAATTTAGAGACAGTGCAGTATAGTGGGGAGAGAACTGGATTTGGATTCAGGCATCCAAATTCTGTCACTTACCAGTTGAGTGAACTTGGGCATCAGGATCCATGACTTCTGACTGCTGGAATCCAGTAATTGATGCCATACACATACCCAAGATGACAGGGAAGAGCTAAGATTTTTCAACAGTGCATCTGAAATGTATTCAGTCATTCAACAAGCACTTATTATGTGCCTACTGGATTCCAGGCAGTATCACAGGAGCTAAGGATACAAAGGCAAAAACAAAGCAATTGATGTTGTGGCACAGTCATATAATTACCCATCTCTTGGTGGTCCTCTGTGCCTATGCTCTGCAGTAGTTTTCAGCACAGATGTGTATAAGACTTTCTTAAGGACACATACAACATCAGGGAACACAAATGCAAACACACAGGGAAATCCAGCTAGGTAACCATGCTCCCCAGCACTGTATTACTCTGACAAGAGATCCCACCTGGTCTTCTTGCTTTCCCTCCTGTAAACACATTGTAGCAACAACCACACTGGCATACCCAGGATGGCTGCTAGCATAGGTTCTTAGATCTGTTTTACTAGGAAAGATCTCTATTTAAAGGGTCAACAATCTTTTGTAATTACATTCACTAGTTCAGAGGAAAAGTCAGCACCCTGAACTTCAGAAAAAATACAAGCAGAGAAATAAAGACCAACTGACAGGGCTCTGACTGCCTGAATCAACTAAACACTTTACATACATCCCTGGATCGAGAAAGCCTTTGTATCTGAGCAGTCAGGGACCTGTGAATGTAATGGCCACTCACTCAGAATCTCTACCAGGGAATCACAAGATCCTTCTCATAAGCAAGTCCCCAAAGCAAAATACCAACTCAGTATATATACACTGCTTAGAGCCAGAAGGCATTACAACCCTCCTGACTCAATGCCTAATTAGAAATTAGCAAAAGATGTGAAAGCCTTCCTACAAGCAAGCCTCCCCTAAGCAAGCTTCCCTTAATGATCGCCACATGAGGGAAGATCTTATATCCCATTACCATTACACACATTCAGCTTTGCAGCCATAATATAGAGCCGGTTTAAGAACAGCAGCCCAGAGGCACTGGGCTGTTGCATATAGATAGTCTCAGAGTGGGAGAAAGGTTGAGGTCTTCATCAGGGCTATTACAGCAGGTGCTGCCCTATTGATACCACAACTCAACTGCTCTGCCTCCTTGATTAAGGTACATTGTACAAGTAACTTGCTTGGTGACTTAGTTATTTCATGTGTAAAATGGAGATATTAATTTTTGCACTATTTTCCTGACAGAACTGTTTGGAGAAAAACATTTTGCAAACCTTAAAACTACAGAAATGTGAGCCCTTCACACCTAGGACATGGAGATACATTGGCTAGTCATATGCACCAAAGTGGTCAAAGACAGAAAGGTACCATATATACAAAAATGTTGGAGAAGAAAATGGCAAATCACTCTAGTACCTGTGCCAAGAAAATCCCAAATGGGATCACAAAGTGTCAGACATAACTGAAAAATGACTGAACAACAACACACAAAAAGTATAGGAGCACTTTTTCTGGTAGCAAAACAAAACAAAAAAACAGAAACAAAATGAATATATATTAGTTGGGAAATGGTTGAGCAAATCATGGTGTATATATGTAATACAATATTTTTTTCAGTATAAAAATATACAGAATTCAGAAAAAAAAACTTGGGAAAACAAATTGATACAAAGTGAAGTCAACAGAATCAGGAAAACAATATATTTGATGACCACAAAAAAAACTAAACAAAAAAGTACTAAAAACAAATTATAATGGTAATAGACAATCTTGGTCCCAGAAAAGAGAGGAGAAATACACCTTCCTCCTTTTATTGGTAAGGCAGGGAGCTAGGGTTATGGAATGTGGTATGTTCTATCAGATATATTCATCATATTGGTTGCTTTTATTTTCTTTGTTAGAGGAGAGGGCTCACTAAGCAGAGTTGAGGAAGCAGTCTCAATTTTCCTTATCAGCAAAATGAGCCTGTTGCACTAAATGCTAAGTTCATTTTCCACTCGATCCAGGGGTTTACAAAAAGAAACAAACAAGAATGGAATGAACTATCTAGTCATATGAAAAAATGCCCTAAATCACTATTAACTAGAAAAATGCAAATTATAACAACTCTGAGGTACCACTTCACACCTATCAGATTGGCTAATATGAGAAAAAAGGAAAATAATAAATGTTGGAGAAGATGTGGGAAATTGGAGCACTAATGTATTGTTGGTGGAATTGTGAACAGATCCCACCATTCTGGAGAGCAATTTGGAACTATTCCCAAAGGGATATAAAATTATGCATACCTTTTGATACAGCAATACCACTAATAGGTCTGTATCCCAAAGAGATCATAAAAGAGGGTAAAGAACCCACATGTACAAAGATATTTATAGCAGCTCTTTTTGTAGAGGTAAAGAATTAGAAATTGAGGGTATGCCCATCAATTGGGCAATGACTGAACAAGTTGTGGTATATGAATGTAATGGAATACTATTGTTCTGTAAGAAATGATGAGCAGGCAAATTTCAGAGAAACCTGGAAAGACTTACATGAACTGATGCTGAGTGAAGTGAGCAGAATCAGGAGAATATTGTACACAGTAAAAGAAACATTGTGCGAAGATCAGCTTTGATAGACTTAGCTCTTCTCAGCAATTCAATGATCTAAGACAATTCCAAGGGACTCGCAATAGAAAAAGCTATCCACATCCAGAGAAAGAACTATGGAGACTGAATACAGATTGAAACATTGTTTTCTTTTTTTGTTGTTGTTTTGTTTCATTTTGTTTTCTCTTTCTCATGGTTTTTCCCCTTGGCTCTGACTCTTCTTTTACAACATGACTAATATGGAAATGTTTGCTATGACTATACAAATATAGCCTATATCAGATTGAATACCATCTTGAGGAGGGGGAAGGGGAAGAATGGGGGGAAATTTGGAACTCAAAATCTTATAAAAGTGAATGTTGAAAACTAAAATTAAATTTAAAAAAAATTTAAAGAATCAGAAAAAAAATAAATTAAAAAAAAAAAGAATGGCATAGAATGGGAAGTAAGAATGGGGCTGTAATGTGTACCAACGAAGAGGCCACTCACACCAGTAAGATCACAGATCCATCTAAGTCAGTATAACTGCTATATGTTATCAAACTCACATCTCAACTTGTATCTAGTGATTATATAGCAAGGCCATAATGAATATCACAAAAAGTTACATGCCAACCCCAGGTTCCCCACCTTGTCTAGGTTCTTAAACATCCAGGAGAATCCAGATGGTTTTCTCTTCTTGTTTGCCCTGCTCCTGGGAAAAACACACAAGACTTCTTCTAAGTAGTTGTTTGCTTAAAGGATTTTATTATACTAATCTCTACAGGGAAACATACAGAGAGTTAAAATAAACCAAGGAGAAACCTTACACAATTATCTAGGTCTTAATACCTAATGTATAGGGAAAGTAAGACAGAATCTGTAGTTGTCCTGCTTTTGCTTTACTTGCTGGGCATAAATTACTGGTTGCTTTTTCTTGAACTCAACACCCCATCTCCCACCTTCCTACATTTCCTCAAGCTGATCCTCGCACCCGATATGCACTCCCTCCCAACTTCTGCCTCTATGAGACATTATTTTCCTTGGTTTTTGTTCTTTCTTTCTTGCAGTTTTTTTCCTTTGGCTCCCACTCTTCTTTTACAACATGCAAATGTTACTGAGCTCACAGAAACACAGAATCACAGGGTTGAAAGAAGCCTCAATGACCATCTGATCCAACTCATAGAGGAACATGAATCCCTTCCACAGATTACCTGACAAATGGTCATCCACCCTCTGCTTGAAGGCTTCCAATGAGGATGAGCATACTACTTCCCAGGCCAGTTCTAGTTATTAAGAAAATATTTCCTTAAATCAAAGCAAAAAATGTCATTGTGTTATTTCCACCCATTGTTTCTACTTCTGCTTTCTGGAACCAAGTAGAATAAATCTAATCCTTCTTCCAAATGCTAACCCTGTAGATACTTGATGACAGAAACCCTGTCTCCTCCAAATTTTTTTTTATTTTTTTAGGCTAACTACCCTAAGTTCCTTCGATTGGTTTTAATATAATATGTTCTTGAGCCTCTTCTCTGTCCTGGTTGCCCCCTCTGGACAGTGTCTAGCCTACTGTGCAGCACCCAGAACTGATGGAGTCTGACCAGAGCAAAATATAGCAACATTATCATCTCCTTAGTTCTATACACTTTGTCTCTGCCAATGTAGCCTAGGAGTACCCAGGCTACATTGTGGCTACCACATTACAGTGTTGACAGATGTTAATCTTGTAATTCTCCAAAACTTCCCTGAGCCTCAGCTTCCTCATCCATAAAATGGGGATATGAATATTTGTACCACCTACCCCTCAGGGTTATTATGACATTATAGTGCTATACAACTGAATCATTTTTTACCATTATGATTCCTACACACATTGATCTTTCCTTTCTCTGACTTCCTAAACCACTTTCTGTTGGTTATTCTTACTTAGTACTTAGATTTAGCTTAGTACTTAGTTCTTAGCTTAGGCTGGTTTGCATTCATATTTAACTAATTCATATGTACTTATCCTGCCTCACCAACTTGAATTCTTAGACAGCAAGATGGGAGTCCACCTTCTCAGCAGAAAGACAACATGAATGTAGTAGATAGTAATAAGGTAGACTTTGAAATAGGAAGACATGGTTAAATGCTGCTTCAGATACTAGCTCTGCGACCTTGGGGAAGTCTCTGAGCCTCAGTTTCCTATTTTATAGATGATGATGGTGGCGATGATACATATAATAGGCACCTCAAAGGATCTGTTATGTGGCTAGAGTAAGAAATAAATATTAATCAATCAATAAACATTTATTAAGTGCCTATTATATGCCAGACTTTGCAAACCCTAAAGTGCTATAAAAATACAGGTTGCTATTCAATAACTTGTAACTACTTTGAACTCAATGGATGGGGATGAAGGAAACAGTCCCTTCTCAGAGCCCTATTTTTGTGAGCATCCCTACTAAACTGTACAATACTCAAATATTTACTAAGTGGTTATTATGGGTAAGGCATTATCCTATGCATATTAGGAACACTTTTTTTTTTTAAGAATGAACTCTCACTGTGGAAACTCCCTCTACTCATGCAGACTGGCAATTTGTTTGTAATTTATAGTCTCAAAGAGTTGCCTGTGGGCACTGGAACACCAAGTAACCTGCCTCTGATTACAGAGCTAGTGCGTGTCAGAGGTAGGACTTGACCCCAGATCTTCTTTCCACTATGTCACACTGCCTCTGTGGGGTGATAAAAATACAGAAGCATGATCATGGCTTACATTTCTATGTCTTTGAAGGTTTACAAAGTACTTTCCTCACAAACTACCCTGCCAAGTCAGACTGAAAGGTATTGTATCTCCATTTCATAGATAAAGGAATAGAGGCTGAGAGCAAATTACTTAGCCAAGGTCTCAAAGCAGTAGACTCAGGATTGAAGCCCAGATTTTCTGAATCCAAATTCTAGGAGATCTTAATAATTCTTAGAGAAAAAGGGGGAAATAAATAAATATATATTTATTTATTTATTGTAGTTCTCTAGAAATATTTCCTCTACCCCCACCTCAAATTCATCCCCTTCCTATCCACTCTCACAAGCAATATTCTGCATCCAGATAAGACATTTCAGTCATAAACATATCACAGACAGAACAAAGTTTATTTCACCCTTAATAAGCTCTGTCAAGAAGGAGAGAAAACAAGCTTACATATATCTCCTTTATCTTTTGTTTCCTCTGGAAATATTAGCCAGGATAAAGGACCTTAAGAATCTTCTCATTGAACCCCTTTATTTTATAAAGGATGTGCCTGAGCCCAAGGATAGACAACAACTTGACCCAGGTCACACAGCTAATAAATGACTGAACTGAGATTCCAACCTACATTTCCTGATACCAGCATTCTTTCAACTACCTTATGCTGCCTAGCCTAATGTATCTTCCATTCAGATTGTATAGCCCTACCAGCTTGCTTGGCTCTGTGTTGGCCTGGACATTCAGGTACCTGCTGAAAGGATCTGGATTTGAATCTAGACCCCTCTCCCTACTACCATAGAGGCTGTGTGAGTCAGTTCTTCTCTGGGCTTCAGTTTCTTCATCTGCAAAACAAGGAAACTGGACTTGATTAAGAGGTGGTAAGGCAGGCTTGGGGTTAGGGAGCCCTGAATTTAGATCCTTCCTCTAAGACTTAATAGCTCCAATATTTACTAATTCCCTCATCTGGAAAATGGGGATAACAATACCTGTCCCACAAGAGTATTCTGATTGTCATTGATGTTTGTCTGTCCTCGAAGAGGACCAATGAAATTATGATAGTGATACCTTGACTTGCTCATGAATTGCATCTAAGTGAGGCAGAGCTGGGCAAAAGTCCTCAGCCTCACTGTTTCCTCCAGATAAAGGTTTAACAAACCAGCTTAGGAGACAGGGAGAGAAAATATATGCAAAACACACTCAAATTTAATCTGCATTGTGAATTTTTTTCTATCACTTTCTTAAGACTAGACAATCAACAAAACAACAAATCAAGCTCTGATTTGTAGCATTTGCCAATTTCCAGGGTGTAAATGTTCACAGTGAAAATTGTTGGAGCTGGTTCCAGCACACCCCTGCTAACATACCTATTTCAAGAGTTTATTATAAGACTGAAATGAGATAATGGGGCCATTATGAGCCTAAAGTGCTAACTGTTAATAGGTGATCTCTGAAGTCTCTTCCAGCTCTAAACCATGTAAACTACATTTTTCAGAGGCTTAACTTCTCCCAAGAAACCTAGATTCTAATCCCAGCTTCTCCAAACAGTCACTCAACAAACATTTATTAAGTACTTATTAGGGAACAGGCACTGTATATGCTAATTGCTGGGGCAATGATGAAAGGTAAAAACAAACACACATAAATTGAACCACTTGGACAAGTGGTTCTCCCTGCTCCCTCCCTCTGAGTCTTAGGGTCCCCATCTCTAAAATAAAGAACTTGAAGAAAAATAATCCTTTAGAATTCTTTCCATCTGTGACATTCTATGATTCTGCTCTTCCCCTTGTTCCACTGGTCTGGAGGGTCCAGGATGCAGGAGATTTTCTGAATGTTCCTTCATTTTGAGGGTCAGGATCATAGAATTTAGAGCTAAGAGAGGCCTTAAAGAAAAACCTGTCCAGGAGGAGAGTAAACCAAGTTATATGTATCTGCTTTACCTTTTGTTTCTTCTGGAAATATTAGCCAGGATAAGGGACCTTAAAAGAAGGGGAAAATTCATGCCCAGAAAATATTAAATAACTTGTCCAAAATCACATAAGTTATAAGTAATGAATCTAGTTGAAGCCAGGTCTTTTGACTCAAAATCTGGGATTTTTCCCAATATACTATGCTGTAAGAATAAAATAAAATAAAATAAAATGAAATTTTAAAATGTCACTGATTTTTTGTTTTTAGATTGTGAGCTCCTTGAGGGCAAAAACTGATTTTTGCCTTTCTTTGCATCCCAAGTTCTTAGCATAGTGCCTGGAACATAGTAGGTGATCCGTAAATGTTTATTGACTGACTTTTTTTTCTTTTACATGTAGGCTGATACTTCTCAATGCTTCCTCTCACTACACTCCCAGCCACCTACAACAAATAGCAAAATATATTTAAGCAAAACAAGTGAACACATTAGCTATATCCAACAAGGGTAGGTATCATTCCTCACCTGCAGTCCATCACCTTCCTTCCAAGAGGAGAACAGTATGTTTCACCATCAATTCTCTGAAGTCCACTTTGGCCACTGCATTGGTCGGAGTTCTCACATCTTTCATTATGGCTTTCCTTGATATTACTGTACTATATGTGGTCATTATTCTCCTGGCCCTGTTTATTTCTCTCTCCGTGAGTTCCTCTGTCCTGTCGGGTTTCTTGGAATCCTTCATATTTGCTGTTTCTGATGATATTAAATAATGTTCCATTATGTTCATAGAACACAGTTTGCTCAGCCATTCCCCAATCATGCTCCCCTCTCAATTTTGCTTATAATTTTTGCTATCAACAAAATGATGCTATAAATATCCGTATGTATATGAGACCTTTCTCTCTGTCTCTGACCTTCTTGGGGTGTATGCACAGTTGCATTTCACTATGTCAAAGAGTATATATTTTAGAGGCACTTATAACAAGATTCTATGCTGAGTACTCCCAATTCTGTTTCTCCATATCTTACCTCCTGACCAAGTTCTAATCTCAAATTCTAATTTCCATACAGCTATCCCAACAAAATCTCAAACCAAACATGTCCAGGACCAAATTCATCCTCCCTCTCTCCAACCAAGCAAGTTCTCTTGGTTTCCCTATTTCTTCAGGGGTTACACCCTCTCCCAGGAACCCAGGCACCAACCCTCTGATTCATCTTTCCCTCACCTCCAAGAGCCAATCAGTCATCAAGTCTTATTGATTCTTTCATAACACCTCTCACATCTGTCTGTGCCTTTCCATTCACACTTACACCACCCTAATGAATCATCTGATGCCTGTATTATGGCAATAGCCACTTAGCCGCCCTCCAAGCCTCCATCCTCCTCTAACACTCTGCCAGACTGTTCATTTTATCTGTACAACAACCCGTGGTGGTAAGTGATATTATCTTTTTTTCTACATATGAGGAAACTAAGGATGAGAAATGTGAAATGACTTGCCCAGGGTCACACTGCCTGAAAGAATATGAGGTCACATTTGAACTCAGGTCTTCCTGACTCCAAGTCCAGTGCTCTATCTAGCTAGAGTGTTGGACCCACAGTCAGGAATTCTTGAATTTTAATCTAGTCTCAGACACTTACTTAGCTGTGTGACGTGGGGCAATTCACTTAACCTGTTTATCTCAGTTTCCTCAACTGTAAAATGGGCGTAATAATAGTACCTACCTCCCAAGATTGTTGTCAAGGAATATAATATATTCATAAATCACTTAGCACCATTCCTGGCACATAGTAATTGCTATCTAAATGCTGGTTAGTTATTATTATTCTTACTGCTGCTTCCACTTCACTACCCAGCAAACAAAACAATGTTTATTGAAGGAATGACCAAAGAGAACAAAGTGGTGTGATATAGTAAAAAGAGTACAGTAGAAGGGCTAACCCCTAGAGCCATGGGACCTGAGTTCAAATCCTGCCTATGACACTTAATACTTGTGTGGATTTGGACAAGCCCCAAGACTCCCTGGCCCCAGTTTTCTTGTCTATAAAATTATGAGCTTGGACTAAATAGCCTCTCAGGTTCCTTCCAGTTCTAAATCTATATTCCTTAATAGGATCACTAAGCAGGGCAGCTAGGTGACCCAGTGGATAGAGCACCAAGCCTAGAGTCAGGAAGATCTGAGTTCAAATGTGGCCTCAGACACTAACTGTGTGACCCTGGGATAGTCACTTAACCCTGTTTGCCTCCATTTCCTCATCTGTAAAATGAGCTGAGAAGTAAGTGGCAAACCATTCTAGTATCCCTGCCAAGAACACCCCAAATGGGGTCACAAAGAGTCGGACATGAATGAAACCACTGAACAACAACAAAATAAGATTGCATTTGAAAAAGGGCCTCAGAGATCATCTAGTCCTACCCCATCATTTTGCACATGAAAAAAAAAAAGTCATAAAGAGGTTGTGATTTTTTCCCCGAGGTTAAACAGAGAGCAGCAGAACTAGGATTCTTACCCAGGTCCTACTCTCTTTTCACCATCCACTTTGCCACTCACCTACCTAAGTATAGAATGCATGAGCCCTGTAACTCCCACAATAAAAGGACATTTTTCTTTTGCTGGTTTATTGTTGAATGTTTTGAACTCTTTTGTGGAACTAAAAGGTTTATGTTAGAGAGGGAGCCTAAAAAACTAGATTTGAAATCAGGAAACCTGGGTTCAAATCCCCCCCTCCTACACTAGCTATGTGACCTTGGGCGAGTCAAATCATTTCAACTTAGTCTTCTGTAAAGTAAGAAGGATGCTACCTGCAATATCGACTTCACAGGGCTGTTGGGAGGAAAGCTTTGTAAACTGTAAAGCTCTGTATGTGCATGCAAATGGGAGCCATTATTATTGTGTTCTCTTCCTTCTGACTAGGAAGAAAACCAGAGACTGGCTAATTATTCAGTGGTATACCATCTAGTGTTGTCTTCAGAGCTCCATTTCCTAATCCATAATGAAGGTTCATGGGCAACCTTATCCATCTGAAGAGAGGAACCTTTGCTTGGAACATTCATTCTAACACCCTATCCACACTTAACCCTGTTTGCCTCAGTTTCCTTATCTGTAAAATAAGCTGAAGAAGGAAATGGCAAACCACTCCAGTATCTTTGCCAGGAAAACCACAGATGGAGTCACAGAGTCAGCCTGGAGTGACAATGGCCGAACAACAAAAGTCCTCAGTGAGACTATGCTCCATCACCATATCCTTGAGAGGGCTGAGTCCACCTCCAAGGACTGGGTACTTGCCAATCCATGCACACCTTATTGAGGGTGAGTCTCTGCTTTGGGCAGGAGCTTAGGGGGAGGCAGAACATGATTTGGTTGCCTCAAGTGGATATGGATAAGAGCCACTGCTTTGTACTAGGCCTATAAAAGGAAACATGGAGTCTTTGGTCGAAGTTGGGTAATTGGGGCAAGGGAAACTCAGCTGAATTAAGAACAGATGTGGGTTCCAGCCTTTGGGGAGTAGGTTGGGAGGGGGAGGAGCATGGATATCCACACAGCCTCTCCCCTGAGAGAGGCTATAATTGAAGCTTTGGCAAATCCGGGCCAGAGATGCATTATAATGGTTTAAAGGCTCTGCCACATAGCCCAGGCTCCTGGAGAGAGGAGGAAAGATTTCCTAGAAAATTCCAAATACCCAGAGTTCCCAAATTGAGCTTTCTACATAAAAGAGTGGGGCTTTCCTTAATAATGACAGCTTCCTGGAGAGTTTGGCAACCCAGCCTTCTACAGGGTGTCCCTAAAGTCTGGACACATAGGCAATCTCATCAACCATACATATTTTCAAGAAACAAAACGAATTAAATTTTCATCAACATTTTATTTAATTAGCATAAATGAGGTTTCATAGGAAGACATAGGAGATCTCATTAATTAGTTAAATTGATCTCATTAATATGGAAAATAGTCCCCAATAGCTAATGAAAGCTTTTATTCCATATGAAATTGTCATGGCTAAAATTTATGCTAATTAAATAAAATGTTGTTGAAAATTTCATTCATGTCATTTCTTGAAAATCTGCAGTTAGTGAGATTTCCTATGTGTCCAGACTTTAGGGACGCCCAGGCACAGGAGAATGTAGAGTGCCCAAATAATGCCAGTTCCATAGAGAGAAAAGGATCCTAGGAAAAGGAGGCATGACCCATAGGCAGTGTACATATCTTGGAGAGAAGAAGACAGAGTACATAGTCCTAGAGCTGACAGATCAATAAGGAACGGAGTTATGCTATGGAAGAACAAAAATTTGTGCTTGAACCTCGGGGGTTTCAGAGGGTCCATGGACTTGGATGGGGGAAAAAAACTAAATCTTTACTTTCACTAACCTCTCAGAAATTTAGTACTTTCTTCAATTATTCATTAAAAACAAAACCCTTATTCTGAGAAGACTCTGGCACAAAAAAAAAAAAAGGTTAAGAACCTCTGCCTTAGGGTAATACTGTAAGGTTAAAGGCCTATACAATTCTTCTTATATACTTACTGTTATCTTCCCCATTAGAATTGATTAGTAGGAATTGTTTTGTTCTTTGTATATGCTTTCCTAGCACTTGTACCCTAGTAAGTGTTTTATGTTTTTGATTCATTCATTAATTCACTGAAGGTAGGACTCACCAAAATGGGGGGAGGGGTTGACTCTTTAGCAACCCCAAATTCATTTCCCTTCCAAGGGGAATCCAAACCCCTGGGGCTATTATTATAAGACAGAAGGCCCTGGTTTGAAGGTGAGACTCATTGGAATGTAAGGGGATTGTCTCTAGCAACCCCTCCTTTTTCTTCTGGGGGGGATTTCAGACCATTTAGGCTAATACTACAGGTTGGAAGTCAGTAAAAGTTCCCCAGGGGGTAAAACTAAGACTCATTGGAACAAAAGAGAGAATTATATCAACTATTTATTGATTACTGTGAGTCCTTTGTCTTGTCTTACATTTTCTTTGAGATAAAATAAAGATTGCCCTTGATCTGATACTATTACATTGAGCACTTGACTAGGAAAGGGAGACCTTTTTTACACTCAGTAGAGACTTAGATGAAAGCCCTTTTCTAAGGGTCCCAGAGTAAATTCTGAGTGGAGGCAAAACAAGTCAAAAAGATGGGAGTTTTTGAGAGGCCCCAAGATTGAGCTTGATCCTTAGGGATACAGAGTTTGGGGTGCTGGTTCACAAGATGTACATAAAAGGACCAATCTCTAGAATTGTGAGGTCACAGAATGAAAACAACAAAAATGACGATGACAAAGCGATTCACATTTACACAGGATATTTACACTTCACAAAGTGCTTTCCTTATAACTAATCTCTATACAGTAGGTCCTACTATGATTTTTATCTTTTCTCTTTTTCCCCCATACAATTGAGATGAAATACCTTGCTTAAAGTTACATATGATAACAACAAAGTGCTTCCTTCACAACTCCATTAGGTAGGTCGTGTAAGTACCCCAATTTTACAGGAGAGGAAATGACTTGCCTGTGATCATTCAGGTCAATAACTATCTAACCCACATCCCCTGACTCCAAGTAGACACTTATTCTTGTCCACTCAGAATAAGTGGACCAGATGACATCTAAACTTCCTTCCAGGTCTAATTTGCTCTCAAGGAGTAGGACCTCGACTCAGAGTCATAACTAGCAATTATGACACCTGTGCCAAGAGGCATGGTAAGGCTCACAGGGATGGGAAAAGTCTGCTTTCAGGGGGAAGCCAGGGACCCCATGAGACCATAGCCTGGACAATCTTCCCTAGAGCAACTCTCCTGGAAGAAGAAATTCCTAGCTGTCTTATATAATTATTCCTGATGACTAGGTGCTAAACTTGAGGCAGACAAAGTGCAGTCAAAAAGACCTAAGTTCAAAACTGGCCTTAGACAATTTACTAGCTGGGTGACCCTGGGCAGGTTATTTAACCTCTGTATGCTTCAGTTTCTACACCTGTAAAATGAGGGGTAATGATAGCAATTATCTCCCAGGGCTGTGAGGCAGCTAGGTGGGTACATCAGATGGAGCACTGGGGGGCCTGGAATTGGGAAGACCTGAGTTTAAAAATGCCCTCTGACACTTACTAGCTAAGTGACCTTGGGCAAGTCACTAACCCTCTATCTGTCTCAATTGTAAAATGGGGATAATAATAGCACATATCTTGCAGAGTGGTTGTAAGGATCAAATGAGACACTATTTATAAAGCTGTCGGCACAGTGCCTGGCACATAGTAGGCTCCTCCATATAAATGCTACCTCTCATTAACTGTGAGGATCAGAAATAATATCTTTAAAGTGCTTTGCAAACCTTGAAGTCCTTTTAACATTCTAGCTATTATCACAGACTTCATTGCTCCTACCCTGCTCAAGAATGACACTGCTGTCAGCCCCCTATAAATTTCAGGGGTGATGCTGACCTACTTTTTGCTCAGGCTCCATTCAGAGCCTTCACAGAACCATTTCCCTGTGGATCACACTGGGCTGAAGCAAAGCCCTGGGGTTCTCTTTTTGATCAACCTCCCAGCTCTGCCAGGGTCTCCCTCTCTCTCTTTCACAAAGAAGCTGAAACTTCCTCACTTGGCTTAGAAGTAAAATAAACTCTAAAAACTACCGGGCTCCTAACACCATGCTATAGACTGGAATTCAATAGAAGGCAATCTGGCCCTTTAATCCCTGACATTTGTATAGGGCTTTAAGGCCATTATCTCATTTGATCCTCACCAGCAGCCTATAAGGTAGGCAGGGCAGGAACAATTATCCTCTTTTTACAAGAGAAGCTAGTTCATAAGGCAGTCCCCAGGCTAGGTCAGGCATCCAATAGCCAAGCTTTAGCAAAGCCTTCTTCCAAACGAGGGCCAAGAGCTTGTCCATAACTTTGAGTTGGGGCCTAGCCTTAAAAGGGTGGGAGACATAAGTTTTATGTCATCATCGATTTCCTGGTATGTTTACAATGACAGGGCATTCAATCCCCGGGACAAGAGAAAGGGGAGGGGGAGAGGCGGGAGAGGGAAGGATACAGGCATTATTGGCTCATTACTGACAACATTGGCAGTTAGAAAATATTTTCATCACATAGAACAACAGATGGGCTGTAGAAATTGATCTGAAAGGAGCCAGAATTTAGTGGTATTTCAGGGGCTGCCAGGCCCCTGAAATTTTCCAAATTTCTTCTGACACCATAGAACCTCAGTCTACCCCAGGTGCCAAAAATTCCGTTGCTATGATAGGCTGAAGGGTTTCTTAAGTAGGAGCTTGGCCAGTGCAAACTTTTTAAAGATCGCTGTGTTGAATAACTTCCCTTACAGTCAATCAATCATCAGCAAGAACAGGCGCTCCCCCTCAAATATGTGTCATTGGTTCCAGGAAATCCAGGAATTTTTTTTAAGGTGAGCATTTACTGAATACTTGATCATGAAAGATATTATTTTTATTCATCAAAGAATGGAACTAAAGCTTAACTAAACGTGTTTTTTTTAATTGACAACTAAACTTAGAAATACAAAATTTAAAAATAATATGCAAAATACTAATTTTAGGGGGGAGAAATTATGGCATGCCTGGGCATACACACTGTTTAAAAGCCTGTGAGTCCAGGCAAGATTTAATGAGAATCTAAATTAAGATGGTGGCGATGAAAATGAAGAGGAGCAGAGATATAAAAAAGTTATTTAAGGGGGGACTGTAGAATAATGGAAGAGGGTTGGTTTGGAGCTAGAAAGACTTGGCTTCAACTCCAACCTCTAAGATTTATGAATTGACCTTGTGCATGTCATTTAAAATCTTTGTACCTCACCTTCCTCATCTATAAAATGGAGAGAATGATGCCTAAAGTACCAACCTCATTAGGTTGTTGTGAGGATGATACTAGACAACAAATGTAAAACCTTATAAAAATGTCAGCTATCATTAATATTGAGGCTAAAATGAACTCAGCAGATGATTGGACTGTGGAGAGAAGATGGAGGGAAGAATCAAAATTCTGTCTAGGTTTCCATCTCAGTCAATGGGGAGGACAGTACTGGAGCATATTAAGTTAGTAGTGCTAGCAAGAAGGTGAAAGTCTCGGGTACCCTGATGGAAATCCAGATTTGGATCTCATGGAGGTCAAACAGAAGGAGATTTAGGAGAAGATGAGATTAAGGGAGATCATAAATTAAAAGGGCCCTCAGAGATTGTCTAGTCCTACTCCCTCTTTTTTCAGTTGAGGAAAAATGGGGCCCAGGAAATTTTAATTTCAGATCATTTAACTTACTAAGGGTAAATAAGCAGCAAAGGCTGGATTTGAACTCGGGTCCTCAGATTCCAGAACCAGTGTTGTACTTTCCACAGTATCAGGAAACCTCCTTGAGGACTAAAGTAAGTATTTATCCTTGGAAAAAAGTGATGCTTTTTTCAAGTCAAGTCAATAAGCATTTGTTGAGTACAATGTTAAGTACTATGTGCTAGGCACTGGGGACAAAAAGAAAAATATTTTTCTGCCCTTAGGAGCTCATGTTCTAATGAGGGAAGATAACATATAAAAGGGAGTTGGAAGGGGAAGGTCCTGGCAGAGAAGAAAGGTAGCTGTAGGGGAGGGCATAGTGACAAGTGACAGGTCAAGTAATTCACCAATAGGAGGGGGGGGGGGGAGGAGGGGGGGGGGTATGTTCCAGGGTGAGATGGCCAGAGGAGATGAAGGAACTTCCAGGGTGAAAAAGCAGTTGAGGCAAGTGAGAAGAAGAGGATGGAGAATTATGTTATCCCCAAATGTGTTCCAGCCAAACTAGATTACTACGTCTTCCCCAAACGTAATATTCCATCTCCCTCCTCTATGCATTCACACAAACTGTCTTCCCATGATTAATAGAGAAAATATGGAGGGAATAGAGATTCTGGCTAGGGAGATAAGCAGGTTTAATAGATATGAGGGAGAAAGGAAAATGGGAATCTGGGAGGATGGAATCAGAAAAAGAAATTTCAGAGTTCAAAATCTTAGAATGGAGCAGGTCCATATTGTGGTTGTTCATGGGGATAACTGAAATGAAGAGGATAAAGATCCCTAAAGCTAAGGAGTTCAAGGGATTAGGAAGCCAGAATGTTAGAAGGGTCATCAAGATGGGTGTTAAAGCCACCAAGGGTCCTTGTTAAGAGATGGTGGTAAAGAGTATATCAATCCCTCTGCCATACTCTGACAAGCAGAATGAAGCAGGAGAAAATACTTCCATTGGAGAGAATTTTTAAAGAAGTGATGTTAAAAGGAAATGATCTACTGTGTGTCCGATATCTTATGAGGCAATGTAAGGGTTACAAAAAAGGTGGAGACTACCAGATAGCCAGCAGCATAACAAGGTCACCTGGTTCAGTAGAACTTTACCCATGGGGTCGAGTTGGTCAGTAGTAATAGATGAGGTTACTCAATAGCAGAATCAAAGAGATAGTGACTCCTTGCTCTTTTCAAGCCTAAGTTTACATGAACCAGCCCAAAGGTCCTACCTATTGCTGGTTATCAGCTTTGTATAACCATTGAATTAAAGTTATTAAGGTTACTTGGTACTGACCCTGGATTTTCAATTATCCAATAGGACAACAAAACTCATACAACGCTGTCTGTGTGGTTGAAGAAAGCCGTCTCTTCTTCCCTTGGTATCTGAGATGTATGTGACCAGCCCAGGATCACTGGCTATTCTAAACAGATCTTTTTCAGAAAAAAACTATCTAGTTATACCTCCCCCATCTTGTACTTGTCAAGCTGATCTTCTTGAAGTGGAAGATTTTATGTTTGTCCCTATGAAATTTAATCTTTCTAGATTCAAGCCTACATTCTAGCCTGTCAAGATCTTTTTGGATCCTGTCTTCTAGAATTTTACCTATCCCTCCCAGCTCTGTCATCTGAAAATCTGATAAACATGTCAAGTCACTGATAAAAATTTCACCTAAGTTATAAATAAATATTTTAAACTTCACAGGGCCAAACTTAGATCTTTGGGGAACCACCCTATACACCTCTTTCCAAGGTGGCATTGAATCATTGACTCTTGGAAACTGGCCATTCAAGCAAGATCTTCCCCCCATAAATAAATGGTCAAAGCATATCTTGGGCAGTAAGGTAACGTGGTAGATAGAGGGTCAGGCCTGAAGTCAGGAAGACTCATCTTTCTGAGTTCAAATCTGGCCTCAGACATGTATTATCTATGTGATCCTGGGCAAGTCATTTAACCCAATTTGCCTCAGTTTCCTCATCTGTAAAATAAGCTGGAGAAGGAAATGTCAAACTACTCCAGTATCTTTGTCAAGAAAATCTCAAATGGAGGTCACAAAGAGTCAAACATTACTGAAAAACAACAATAACAAAAGGGTGTCTACAGGCAGTTCTCAAAGGAAGAAATCAAAGTGATTTCCTGTGAAAGAATGCTCTGAATCATTATTAATTAGAGGATTTCAAATTTGAAAAATTTTGATGCTGTACCTTATATCTATCAGATTGGCAAAGATAGCAAAAAAGGAAAATGACAGAGGATGTGGGGATATTGATACATTGGTACATGATTAGTGGAGTAATTGGTCCAGATTTTTTGGAAAACAATTTGGAATTATGTCCAATGTCATTAAATTATACACACATTTTGACCCAGAAGTAATACTATTAGGCCTATATCCCCAAAGAGATCAAAGAAGGAAAAAAAAAAGACCCATATGTTTAAGATATTTGTTGCAGTTCTTTTTGTTTTAACCAAGAATTAAAAACAAAGAAATTGGGAGATAGTTGAACAAGTTATGGTATATGAATGTTATGGAATAGTACTATACCATAAGAAATAATGAAAGGAACAATTGTAAAGAAATCTGAGAATTGTATGAACTGATGCAGAGTAAAGTGAGGAGAGTTAGAACAATTTAAATAGGAACAACGGCATTGTAAAGAAAAATTATTTGGAAAATCTTAAGGTCCTTAATCAACACAATAACCAACCACAACTACATTGGACTGCTGATGAAATATGCTATACAACTCCTAACAGAGGTGCTAGGTTCAAGGTTCAGAATGAGACATACATTTTCTGACATGGCAAATGTGTAAATTGTTTTGTTTGACTATGCTCTTTTCTTACAAGGATTGTGTTTTTCCCTTTTTATTGGGGAGGGAGGATTTGGGGAAATGGGAAACTAGCAGTAGAGTTGTCCTAAAAAGAAAAAAAGAGAAAAAAAGGAGCATTGAGACATCTTTTAAACTGCAAAGAAGGGAATAGAAAAAAATTAGAGGGAAATTCAGACAAGCAGTATAACTTTGAAAGTAACATTAAATTTATTATGTACTTTTTAAAAAGTAATCTATGCACTATAGATATTTATAATTATATATATAATTTTATTTTGGTTTCTTTTTGTACATTGAAGTGTTCCTTTTTAGTGTACTTTAAATTAATCATTTTTAAAAAATAAAATAAAAAGAGAAAGAATCTGGTCATTCAATCAGTTCCAAATACATCCTCCATACTAGATATACTTAGCATCTAGGCCAATGGTCTCCAAAGGTAGTGTGCTGGGTGGGTAAGAGGAGGTTGGGATTCCTAACTGTGTGTGATCAACCAAAAAGAAAGTGGAAATATTGTTATTTGTGATAGTCAATTTAAGGCTTATCTCCATCATAACTACACCATCCCCTTATCCCTTAAAGCTCTATACTCCCCCACTAAGTCCTCTCATACTGCTGCCCTGCTTTGCCCACACTAACCAAAACTGTCATCGAAAGTAATAGCTGTGCAAGTAAAAATCCAACCCTTACCCCAGTATCAACAACCCTGTTCCTCAGATCACTTCAGATCTTCCCCTCAGTGGGTAGGCTCTGCTCTCTAAGGTAGTAGACAGTCAGTGAGTTCCTTTCCCCAACGTCTCATTTTTCATTGGGAAAGAGTAGTACTAACAAAGGATGAGCTTGGATGGATAGATTGCAAACTGAATAACCAATCTCATTATTTTATCTTTTCCCCCCAAATCCATCCCTCTTCCAAACCCCTCTATTTCCATTGAGAGAATCAGTCCATTCTCCCAGGTTCTCAATTTCCTTGTTACTTTCTGTTCCTCACTCAACTGAAAGTGCTCTATTCAAAATTACCAGCCATCTCTCAATAGCTAAATCTGATGGCCTTTTCTCAATCCTCATGCTTGTTTGCCTCTCTAAAACATTTAATTCTATTGACATCATTCTCTCTGGTTACTTACTCTCTCCTCTCTGGGTTGTGAAAAATGATGTGTCACTTATAATAGCTCTCATATCTGCATAATTTAAGAACTTGGAAACCAAATTTTTTAAACCTCTTTAAAAATCTTTCCAAGAAGGAGTTTCAGTAAATTTTGAATCCATTTGTTGAAAACATTAAAATAATGACTTGGCAACAACCAAAGGACAATGAGAAAGAAGAGAATTTAATAGCTTAAACTCAACAAAAATATTTGCATAATCAGTGGATGGGATTGAAAAATAAGTGAAATTTAGTAAATGTAGTCAATGATGATACTCATTTGACTCTTTGTAAGGTAGTATTTTCAATTATGGCAACCATTAGAACCAAGTATCAGAATAAACTGAACTTAGAACCAGACCTTAGAATGGCTATCACAAAGTGTTAAAAACCAGATTTCAAAAATAATGAAGCATATTTAATCACAACATTCTCAGAAATAGCATCATTAATAATATTTTAGTGAGAGCAAAAAGTTTTGTATAATTAACAAAATATTTCATCTTCATCTCATTTTTTAAATTTCCATTTTTGTTCCTGGTTTATAAAGTATACATTAATATAGTAGTGCATATGTATAATTTATAAACAGGTAAATATGAATATATTGGGGGTATGCTCAAAAACATTTTAATGAAATGGGTACATGATCAAAAAAGTTTGGAGACTACTGATCTAGTTTACATCTCTGTCATAGACAGATAGATTAGGGACTTTATTAAGCAGTTACTAGTATGCCAGACACTATAATTCTACAAGAATACATTTGAGGCTTTTCAAATACTTTGCTAAAATCTAGGCAAACTATGAATAAGTTATTTGGTCTGCCACTTAACTAAGCCTGTCAAAAAAGGGAAATAAGGTTATTCTGACATGACCTATTCTTGACGAATCCACACTGGTTTCTTATAATCATTACCACCTTTTTAATAGTTCCCAAATTTTGCAAAGAAATTAAGTCACACTTGCTAGCCTAGGCTTTGCAGATTTCACTCCTCCCTGTTTTGAAATTTGCCTGTGTCTAAGACTGAGGTCCCCCTCCCGTTATTCATAGTCTTGTTAGATACCTTTGATGTGGTTCCACAATTTCATCTACCAGCCCTTCCAGTGCTCTAGCTCTGGGATAGAGTTCATCTCTAACTGGGCCAGGTCATTTGACTGGTTTTAAGGCAGCTAGATGCTCTCACTATTTTGTGTACCTTCTTCCTGTTACCTATTTTTATTCTCTCCTTTATGATCCAAATGTTATTTACCTTGGTAAAGAAAAGTGGAAGCAAAATACAAGTTGAGTAACACTACTTTCTCTCTTTTTCCCATTATCATTATCCTATTCAGCCTAGGCAACAGTCCTATCCTTCTGTGATCTTCCTCTTTTCCCCAATGTAGTTATTAAAAAGGCCTTTACTGTTCCTAGTTTTCCTCATGAGCCAAGTTGACCCCTTTGTACTGGCAAGTAAGCAGGTACTTAGCACATAGTAACTGATCAAGCCTCTGTGAAAGAAACAAAGAAAAAAAAAAGGTATGAACCCCAGTTCCTGATGTAACAGGAAGGGGTTGGCTGAAACAGGAAGTAGCTAATGCTGTGTATATAAGAAAAGTCCCAGAGAGGCACAGTCAGAATTTCTTGGGACCAGATCTGGTGGCAGAGCAGCTACAGAAGGGAGAATGGAGAACTGAGTCAGAATTTCTTGAGAACTTGTGGTGGTGCAGCTTCTTCTGAACAGGAGCCCAGGAGCCTAGGAGCCTGAGCCCCCTTCCCCCAGGCTGGATAAGGTGATTCTGATTTTTTTAACAAGCTGCAGAAGACTGAGGAAGCTTAATCAGGATGCAGGGACTTTATTTGTGGCTTGGTTGAGCCTTGAATTCCCAGGAGCAGAAATTGTGAAGGATCTGACATGGACCAGACCCTGTGAACTTCAGTGTGGAGCAGGACCTACCCAGAAAGCTGGACGAGGAACTGGGAGCTGTCTGCCATTGAACCCAGGTGACAGTCTGGTGAATCCAGGTAGAATCTGGGACCATGGAAAGGGATCCAGGGAATCTGAGAACCAGCCCCAAGTCAAGATGAAAAGACCTCTCCATGGGTACTGAGTAATGACAAAAGTGTAGTTTACTAGTGACCTAAGGGGCCAGGGTTTGTGTATTTTCTAATGATTGTGCTTAGTGATTAATGATACTTAGTAATTGCTGAATAAGTGACTGATTGAGTTAATTTAGTGTGCCCCATGAGTGGAAGACTTTGACTATTGTACTTTAAGATTATTGTTCTTTGTTCTAAATATTGTATCCACTTTGGTGAAAACTATGTGGTCATTTTACTTTTTTCTTTTTTTTTTTGCTTTTTGGAGGGCAATTGGGGTTAAGTGACTTGCCCAAGGTCACACAGCTAGTTTTTCTGTTGTGTCTGAGGCTGGATCTGAACCCAGGTCCTCCTGACTCCAGGGCCGGTACTCTATTCACTGCACTACCTAGCCGCCCTTATGTGGTCATTTTAATGATAAGCTGTTGTGAATACTATATTGTGATTATCTGTGATAAGCTGTAGCATTGTGAATGCTGTACCTTGATTTACTGTGAATGTTTTGCTTTGATTTGTTATTGAATAAATAGAGTGTTCACTATACTGTCTATAGTATAGTATACAGTATATAGTATACAGAACCTTAAAGGCTGTTCACAGTAGCATTCTTCTGGAAAGCTGCTCCTGCATGGTGTTACAGAGCCTTAGCTCATTATGAGTTTTACCACCACTAAACACAAGACTTTCTCCTAGGACCCTTGGTCCTTGACACTGCATGTCATGACATATAAAGGACTAACATGTAAAGCCCAATATTGGGGCTCAAAAATCAATTTGGGGAGTTTTTTGGAGTCAATCAGAGTTAAGTGACTTGCCCAGAGTGACATATCATGTAATTGTGGGAGGCCAGATTTGAACTCGGGTCGTCCTGACTCCAGGGTTCCACCATACCATCTACTTACCACCCCCCCCCCAAAAAAAAGCAATTTCATAATACAAGATGGAGAAGAAAAGTGCTAGATAACAGTCTGTCTGAAAAAGATTTGTTCTAAGTCAGTAACTGATCATAGAGATTTTTTTGATCCTAGAGATTTTAGTGGACTGCAATCACAAATGAGTCATCAGTATGCTATGCAACTAAAAAAAAAGACTAATGTACTCTTGGGATTGAAGGAAGCATGATGTTCCAGAGAGGAAGGTTATACTTCTCATTGGATTCTGCCCTCATCAGACCACCGCAGAGGGTGTTCTGGGTATCACATTTTAGGAGGTCTACAATGCATCCAGAGGAGAGAGACCAGGATGGTGAAGGCCTCAAGATAATGCTATACGAGGATTATCTGAAAGCACCAGGAATGTTTAGCCTGGAGCAGAGAAGACTTCAGGAAGAAATAATAGAAGTTTGCAAGTACTTGAAAGGCTTTCATGTGGGAGAGGGATCAGATTTGTCTTGCTTGGGAAATTTCTTGAGCAGCACCAGCTTTGGGGAAAACATGGGTCTCATGGGTAAAGCAAATTAAAAAGTTCACAAGTTCAAGAGTTCCAGGATCAGACTATCTAGAGAGAGAAGGGAATTCCCTGATACAGAATGCTCCCTAGAGAAAGGAGAGGATCATCGACATAGTTCCTCATGGTATCCTATTTGGAAACAAAGCCAAGGAACTACTTAGAGATAGTCAGGTCAAGCAAAAGATAATTACTTGTTCAGCAGCCCTCAAAGTATGTTTTTATCTTCTAGTAGGTGGTTTGAGCTTTTGAGGGGTTTTTGCTTTTTGGAGGGGTGAGGGCAGGGCAATTTGAGTTAAGTGACTCGCCCAAGGTCACACAACTAGCATTATGTGTCTGATGCTGGATTTGAACTCAGGTCCTCCTGACTCCAGGGCCAGTGCTCTATTCACTGTACCACCTAGCTGCCCCTCTAGTAAGTGTTTAAACCAGAAAGTGGTACAAGAGTCTTGGAAGAATCGTGCGTGATCCAGTAGAAGTTCATCTGAATATCAGAGTACCGTCCTGAGAGGAGTTAATGGGTGGGATGTTCGAGCATTTTATATTTTTCTGTATCTGTTAATGAGCTCTTGCAAGTTCTTGGCATTTTATATATTTTCAGTGGAGGTGGGTACCATTCCTGCTATGCATTGCATACCTTGAGTGCTTTTATGAGAAGGAGTTGGGAACTCTGTTATCCACATTGTTTTGTGTTATGAGTTATCCACAAGTACATTTAGAGATTTTCCTGGAGTATCCTGGATGGAAGCAATGAGCCAAAGAGAAAAAAAAATCACTTTTTAAGATTAGATTTCCAACCCCTCCTCCACACACCCCCACACCCCACTTCCAAGATTGGAGGAGGTGGGGACTGTGTCACAGGTTGGGCCTATTTTGTATGTATCTTGTATTAACTTACTTGCTAGATGTTTCCCAGCAAAAGAATATAAACTCCTTGAGGGTAGGGAATATCTTCCTTTTGTCTTTGTATCCCCAGAGCTTATCACAGTGCCTGGCATTAGCTGGTACTTAATAAATGTTTGCTGACTCATTAATAGATTGATTGGTCCCATGGGGCGGGAATTAGAAACCAAAGATAGAAATTATAAGTGTAAATCTGGTTATATAGGACATGACCATTAGATAGGGCACCTATTCCCCCATCTCCCATGACAGCTTATTCATCCAACTAACACTCATATATACATCTAAGATTTTCTTTTTTCCAGGGCAGGCAGGGGAAGGGGGTTGTCTATGGCCACCACACTGCTACAACTCAATCTAAGAGTCCTAAGTAAACCTTGATATAGGAGAATAACACATATACACACACAAGTATAGCTCCTGAGCCCCCACCAGTGTTCTTTCCATTTAAATACAGTAAATCAGTCACAAGAATACCATTAGTTCTTAATTATGAAACAAGATTTACTAATCTAGAAGGTAAAAGCAAAAATAACAATAACATAACATTTATTATTCCTCCCACTGGTACAAACTTATAGAAACCTAGTAATAAGGCTCAAGAATAAGGAGACTCACATGCTTTGGTCAAATCACTACTCTGTTCTTCGAGCTTTGATCTACTTGGTCTCTTTGAGTATGATCTATACCACACAACATTTGTTAAAGGATACCACTCCTCTTCTAAACCCTTCCAGTTGGATGAAACTGTCTTCTCTTCCCAGTTAGCTTCTCCTCATTCTCTTGCTTCAAGCACTACATCCAGATGAAAACTGATCTGCCCCCAATTGATGGTGAAAAACCAAAATTCCATGTCTCTACCAGGTATAACACAAATAGTTATTATTTAATATCCCCTTCGTCCCCAAACAGTATTTTGATTCAGAGTTTCTCAGCAATAACATTCAAAGTCCTAAAAACAATTATATACAAATTTGTTACAATCTGACAGAGCTCTTGTCTATGAGCTCCTTTCAAATGGTTCCTCTTGGTACCTTTATCTTAGATCCTCTCAGGTCCTCAGAACTGTCTCATGCTGCTTAACTTGTTGTTGCTTTTTTCTCCTTCTAATAAATAAAACACCCACATAAGAAAGGTACAGTACCTTACACCAAAAAACAAACTTAGGCTTTATTTAAGTGAAAAGTTCCTGACAATTAGACCTATCTGAGAGAAGTCTCCAAGCAAAACCAACATGTCCGCATGTTCACATGTCCAGTGGGTTGTAGACCAAATTATAGTTTGGTGTGGGCTGTACTCAGTAGCCCCTATGGCCCCAACTCAGAGATTTTTGGGGTCAGTAGAACCATCAGCAGGTTGAAAATCTATGTCAAGGTTCAGACCAAAGACTCTTGCCTGAAGATTCAAAAGGATCTTCCTCAAACATTTTACAATATTTTGAAGGCAACAAGATGAATACACAGGAAATATGCCTTGCCTTACCATCTCTGAAACCTGCTGATTATATTATTTTCTCCTCCAATTCTGTATTTCAGTTGCAAAGACAAGCTTATGAGGGAGTCAGTATGGCATCCATGAGTGGATAGAAAGGCAGCCTCGGAGTCAGAAAAACCTAAATTAGTACCAATTAATCTAAGAATAGGGTAGCTAGGTGCTACTGTAGATAAGAGTACCTGGCCTGGAATCTGGAATACTCAGCTTTTTAAGTTCAAATCTGGCCTCAAACACTTACTAGCTGTGTGACCCTGAACCAATCACTTCACTCTGTTTGACTCAGTTTCCTCATTTGTAAAATGAGCTGGAGAAGGAAATGGCAAAGCCCTCCAGTATCTTTCTTTGCCAAGAAAACTCCAAATGACGTCATGAAGAGTCAGACACAACTGAACAACAACAAAAACCTCAGAAGAGAATACGAGTTTGGTGACCATGGGAAAGTCACTGAACCTCTCAGGGCCCTCAAGAACTTTTTTAAGACTATAAATTTCAGAGGAGTTGCCAATTTGCATCTGTGAGTAGAGTTTCTACACTGGGAAGACCTTACACTAATGTAATCACAGATCCTAACCAAAATACATGTGATATGGAGATGGGGATGTAGACAAAGATAGAGCTATGTTGCGTGTGTATGTGTATGTATACATATATGTATGTGCATGTATACATATGTGTGTTATGTATTTGTATGCATGTGTATATGTCTGTGTGAACAAATATATGTATATATTCACATGTGTGTGCATGACATGTCTGTTTGTTTTTATGTGTACACATACCATCATCCTCACAGGGTTATTTGGAAGAAAGCACTTTGTCAACCTATAATAAATTCATATTTAGCTCATTTATCAAACACTAATTGTGCATAGAGCTCTGTGCTTAGCTCCAGAGAAGACAAGACAGGGATCCCTGCTGTTATGGAGGTACTGTATAGAAAGGGATATTACTTACACACAAACCTAGGTAGCTAGGTAGCCCTTAACTCAGTCCAAATCACCAGTGCTGCCTCAACTCAATCCAGAATCACAAACCCTAAGGGAGGGGCCTCAGAGGAAATCTGGCCCATTAGTTCAATAATACTAAGACATTTTAATTTCTAATATAGTAAGTATCCATAAGTATATTGCACCTAAACAAAAGCTCCTTAGAAGGGCCTTAAAATTTTTTTAAGAGTATAAAGAGGGCAAAAAAAAGTATAAAGAGTAAAAAAAATTGAGAATTCACTGGTCTAGTCTAACAACCAGTGGAATAGGAATCTAATACCCCTTCAGGTATTTCCTGACACCAATCAGCAGCTGCGAGGTACTTAGCTTTTCCATAATACTTTCTCCCTCAAAGCCTCAGCATGGAAGAGGCCACATTTATGCTACAAAGCAAGGACTTTAGCTCAGCTCCAGTGACTCATCAAGCAGGTAAAACAGAGGTAAGAGCCAGGCCAACGAGAGAAGGGGGCGGGAGTAGGAAGGGAATTCACAGGAAAAAAAATAAAAAGAAAGAAAGAAAGAGCCATTTTAATAATAGGGTAATTGCCCTGTTTAGGATTACAATCTGCCAGCATTTCACTAAACTTTATGACACATGATGACAGGTTAATAAGCCAGGTATCTCACTGTGTGAGTTAAACAGATGCCCCAGCCTCCTTAGGCAGGGAGGTGATTCCACAGCCAAAAAAAAACATCAAGGTGGAGGCCAGGGGGAGTGGGGAAACTGGTTCTTTCTGTTGTCAAATTGGCCCCAGCAATAAATCACCATTAATAATACTGTCATTTATCAAAGGAGTAACCCTATTTGGCAAAGCCTTTGAAGTAACAGCACCTATAATTTCCCACCTATAAAAGGTACCTTTTCTGCATATGTCGTGCTCAGCTCTGACAAGACCAAGACACCGGGGAGTTCATTACTTCTCCACACCCATCGTAACAGGGGACCTACTAAACACATACAGACGCTCGTTTGCCCTGAGATCTTGAATCTGAGTTCAGACTGGTTTTGTTTGGACTTCAAGGAAGTGCTAAAAGGAAAGAGTGCTGGACTGGGGAGTCAATGGGCCACAGGCAAGTTCCTTAATCTCCATTAGCTTCAGTTTCCTCACCTGGAAAATGGGATAATAACACCTATGCTATTGATGTCCAAAGGTCATTGAGCTAAGTATTTGATTCATCTCAAAGAGCAGTGATCTGAACAAACCCTCTTCTCTAAGCTCTTTATTTTGTAGTGGCAGGAGGAGAGGAGGAGATGCTTCACTCTCTGGCAGGTTAAGACTTTTTTGGATCCCTAGGCAATGAGACTTTGGGTGCTTTCCTCATAGTCCATGACTTAAAAACAAACAAAAATATATGGTATTCTAACGGGGAGGAAAATGTTGTTATTTTGATTGTCTTGACTTCCTAAAGGGAAAACAAGCTCATCCTATTCTTTTATTTACAAGTTGTTTTTAACATTTTAATTTCTATTTGAAAGTTGAAATATAAAAACAAGCCATTAATGTGGTTGTTTTTATTTTTAGTGCTTCACAAGGACTTATAAAATCATAAAAGAAAAACAGGATCTAGAAAACACCCAAAAAAATTACCCACGTAGCAATATTAAACTGAATGAAATTGTACTCTGACACTCGGATGGGGTTTTGAAATTATCGATGTGGGTATTCCTTCCAGTGATGTGGACTGAAAGCCAGCCATGTATGTCCACTCTGTGCAATCTCCTGTCTCCCCGTGACACAGGGAATCCACCCCACATGTTAGGGGCCTCCATCATTTTCTCTTAATATCAAGAGGGTACCAGTGGAGCAAAGCATGTGTCGATCAATCATCCCTCACTTTTGATGAATAACATCTCATCTCTTTTGCTCTTTGATTCTTGGATAACATCCTTTCCTCAACTTTGTAAGTCCTTATTTATACATGTTATATCCGGCTGACACCCACCATGTGCCTCTCCACTGTCTACTATGTGACATGCTTTTTCAGTTCTTCAGAGACCTGGCTCAACAGGAAGCCATGAGCACATGTTCCCATCTTAAAGACAATAAAATTGAAGTCCAAGGAAAGTAAGTGATTTGCCCATCACTTTGCCCAAGCCCAGCAGAGTTGGATTTCCAATCCAGATCCTCCAATTTCCTTTCCATTGTATCACATGAAGTCCCTTCCAGTTGGAGTATTTTAGTACCACCAGCAATCTAAACCAACACACGTAATTACCCAAACATTTAAGAGTATACCCTGAACGTGCTCCCACAACTGGGTAAACACAGGGACAGACTAGGCAGAGTGAGCTGCCCCTTCCAGGGGTCACAACTGAGATAACATTTCCTCTCCTTTTATTCCCCAGCCCCCTCCTGTCCTGCTCTTAGACCTGCTTCTCCCCAGATGCCACAAGTAGGAGTTTCCCAGGCATGAGGAGTAGCCACTACCAGAAGCCGTGCAGCAGGCTCCTACTGGCTGGACTGCGTGTTGGCAGGCCTGGGGGTGGGTGGGGGAAGCTGATTTTTCCCCCCTTTAGGGGCCTGCAGCCCTCTTCTTTGGCTGTACTCTAGCCTGACAGGCAGAGAAAGAGATTTACAACTTCAGGGAAGCTTTGATCAGTCCTCTTGATAAGCATCAAGAACAGCTCAACCCATAAGCCCTGAAAGGGAAGGGTTTATGGGCAAGAATGCTGTCTCCTGCAGGAAAGGGGTGGAGGAGGTCTCAGGTTCACTGGGACCTGCTGAGCCATTAAAATCCTCTCATCAAAAGAAACCTCTCTGAGCTACCCTTGCCCTTTGAGAGGAAAGGAGGAGGAAAAGGCAGTTGGCCACCCCCAACCCTCCCCCCACTCCACCCCCAAACCCAGGAACAATGCTATAAAGAGAGAGGAGAGTATTTGTCATGTGCTCGCTGAGTCCTCATCGTGCTCACTTACCCCCTCTTCCAATTTGGTCTATTAGACTAGTAGTCTAACAGGACTAACATCAACCAGAAAGCATGTGTGCTGGGGGAGGAAGAGAATCCTGGTTTACATGTGTTTCAGCAGTGGGAAGAGACAGGGAGATAGTTTTCAAAATCCCAGATTTGCTATCTCCTGAGTAATCTTGGGCAATCTTACTGAAATAAACTCTCTGGATTCCTGTTTCCTCATCTGTAAAAATGAATAGATTAAACTAGTTGATCCCTAATCAATTTAATTACATTATTAAGAAATTTAACTTAATCTATTAAGCACCTACTATGTGCTAGGCACCCAGAGAATGTAAGCTTCTTGAGGGGAGAATCATTTTCATGTTTGTCTCTCTAGCACCTAGCACAATGCCTGGCACAGAGCCGGGCTTAATAAGATGCTTGGGGATTGAATAATAGATTACTAGGCTCTGGGGGAAAATGAAACAGTCCCCAATTTCAAGGAGTTTACTTTCAATCAAGGAAACAATATATACACATATAAGTAGATGCAAGATGTACAAAGTACATTCAAGGTTATTTGGGGTAAAATGAAGTAGTAGCTGGGGCAGGTAGGTGGTATATTAGATAGTGCTGAGCCTGGAGTTGAGAAGACTCATCTTTCTGAGTTCAAATCCATCCTCAGACACTTACTAGCTTCATGATCTCTGGAAAGTCATTTAATACTCTTTGCCTCAGTTTCCTCATCTGGATAATGGGTTGGAGAAGGACCATTACAGTATCTTTGCCAAGAAAACCCTAAATGGGATCATAAAGAGTTGGACTCAACTGGACAATAGCAAAGTAGTAACTATTGGATATCAGGAAATGTGGGAGGTGGTCCTGAGTGGGGCTTTGAAGGAGGCTAGAGATTCTAAAAGGAGGAAGTGAGAAAGGCTTATATCACAGGTGGGAGGGAAGGGCCTATGCAAAGATACAGAGACAGGAAATGATGGAGGGTGTGGGAGGCACAGCAGGTAGACCAGTTGGATGGATTTTAAAGTATATGATGGAAATAATGTGTATGGAGTCTGGAAAGGTAGTGAAGCTAGGTTGTGAAGACCTTATAATGTCAAATAGAAGGGTTTGTTTTTTTCTTTTTTCTCTGTCCTAGACAAGCCAGGGAGTCACTGGAGTTTCTTGAGCCCTTTTAGCCACATCCTGGTCAGAGCTGGACTTTAAGATTTCACTCTGGCAGATGTATAGAGTATGACTTGGGGAGGAGAGAGGATGAGGGCAGGAAGACCAATTAGGAGGTTACTGAAATATTCTAGGTGACAGGTGGTGAGAGGCTGGACAAGGGTGGTGGTGATGTAAATAGAGAAAGGGGGAATGAGTGTGAGAAATGTTGTAGAGGGAGAATCAACACAAGTTGGCGACAGATTTTTACAGGGGTGGTGAGTGCCTCAGGTCTCTCCCAGTTCTAAAACTATGATTCTTTAATTGTCAGTGTATCTAATACTAACATCTGCCTTGAGTTACACTCCTCCCTCCCACCTAAGGAATCTGGGTCCAGGGTCAAACTGGACTGAGATCAGGGTCCCTAAAACAGGCCTGGAAAAAGCATCTTGGCGATTTCCTGCATGCACCCACTTCTGAAGCTCAAGGCCACAGGGAATCTAAGTTATCCTCTTATAGAGTTATCAGCTTGACTGGCTGGGAAAAATTCCCAGAAACTAAACCCAAGAAGAGGAGAAAAGAGTTCTAGACTTGACTGGAGATCTTGTGGTTGACTAAAAGAACCTTGTATTTGGAGTTAGAGACCTAATGTTCAGATCTTGCCGCTAATATTTGCTTTTTGTGTGATAGTATGTTGACACAAGATGTTCCACCCTTCTTGGTCTTAGTATTTATCTGTGAAATGAGTGGGCGGGAATAGCCACCCCAAGAGGTTCCTTCTGACTCTACATCTATGATTCAATGTTCTTCTACCAATCCTAATGTGGACCCTTCCATTCACTTGTTGCCTAAAATTTTAACATCAACACCTTCTTGATCCTCATCCATAGAATCACCCTCCTCTCCACAAACAAACCTACTAAGGACAAAGACAAACAAGACCTACTAAGATGTAGTGACTTGGATTCAGGAGAGACATAGGTTCAAATCCTGGTTCTGACTCTAGCCTTGTGCCCTTCCCCTCTATGCATCTCAGGTTATTTTGTCCATAAAATGAGGCTAATAATACTTATACAATTTACCTCTCCAAGTTATGAGGGAAGGTTTACTTTGTAAACCTTAAAATATTATTGAAATGAGTCCTTATTCATCTCTGTCTTTCTAGGGAGCTATGGAAGGCACATTACAATCTAAGTTAAAAGAACAGGGTCCCTCTCCTCTTAGAGGCTAGAGAGTAAAAAAAAAGTCAGCAAATAAACCATATCGGGTCAATATTAGGTCCCAAATCCACCCCCCCCCCAAAAAAAAATCTGGTTTCTATAAAATGTGGCTATACCCTGTAAAAACAAAGTAACAGAATAACTTTAGTCTTTGGTGTCTATCTTGAACGAGTCATGTCCAAAAGAAAACACAGCACACCCAATCACTGGGAATTCATCCTCTGTTGGAACAACTCCAGGGAAAAGGAAACCACTACCTCCCCAAAGCATCCCATTTTCCTTGGGAATAGCTGTAATTGTTAGGAAGTTTTTCCTGACATCAAGCCTAAATTTGTGTCTCTGAGACTTCCACCCATTGCTCCTAGTCCCATCCTCTGGGAACCAGAAGAACCAATGGAATCTCTCTTCCACATGTCAGACCTTCAAATACTTGAGGACACCTGTCACATCCCTCCCATCTCTACCCAAAGCCTTCTTTCCTCCAGGCCTGAGTCATCTGTCTGAGCACACCTAGAGGATGAAAGAGATCTCATTTGTGGGATGCAGGCCTTTTGCTGGGGACAACCTATTTTTGAACCAAAACCATTCATGTAAAGAAGCCTCTTGCTATCCTCAAAGCTTCTCAAACAGAAAACAGCAAATGAGGCTATGGCCTTAGCATTCTCCAATAAATACATATTTACTGCATGCACCAAAGTGGGGATAATAACCCTGGCCTGGCTCATAGGGGTCATCTTGAGAAATAGCTGATGTCAGATGGTGAGGGCGAACAGCTGCTCTCCATTCACACTGAGAACTCAGCAAGAGGAAAGGGCCTTAAATTACAGCAGGAGGGATTAAGGTTAAACATTAACAACAGCTTCCTAGCTAGAGGGTTGTGAAACACTGTAATGGGGTCCCCAAGGGGCTGTTGAAGACATTCCTTTTTTTTTTTTTCCTAGAGATTTTACAAAATAAAAGTGCCCGCTTATCTGCCCAGGATGCTCCCAGGAATGTGCTTCATTAGGTCATTGAGTTCATCCTCATATCTTCTGGGCCTGAAATGCAGACATCAACAGAAGTGCCATCTTTGTCTAGCATTAAACTACACACTTTCCCAAATGGAAAATCTGATTGTGACCTATAAGTGGAGGTTTTCCAGTGCATACACATACGCATACATCTGTGTACACATTCATATGTGCACATACATATTTGGTTTGTGTGTTTATATGTATATACACATATTTGGCTTAGTGAAAGAGTGCTAATCAGGGTCAGCATGGCCTGGGTTCAAGTCCTGACTCATACATATTGCTTATGTGACCCTAGGTAAGTCATTTACTTCCTCTTTACCCTCAGACAAATGTTTATGATTATAAACTGTGGAGGAGTTCATCTAAATTGATAAAGCAAGTTCCTCACAAGGAACATCTTATAGTATAACTTCACAGAACAAAT
>NW_027187378.1:41810440-41857805 GCF_028583685.1 Petaurus breviceps papuanus | reverse complement strand
GCCTCAGATACTTAACACCCACACAAAATAACTGGCTGTGCAACCTTGAGCAAGTTACTTAACCCCGATTACTTCTAAAAAAAGTAAAAAGATAGGGGGAAGAAGTATTTAAGAGGCTTTATGGTATAGTGAGGAAAGTTCTACATTTTAAGCTAGAGTATGTGGTACAGTGGGAAATGTACTAGATTTGGAATCAAAGAATCTGGGTTAGAATCCTGGAGCTGTGATTTACTATGTAACCATGGGAAAGTCACCTAAGCTCCTCATTCATAAGCTAAGGGGGTTGAACTGTATGACCCCTAAGATCTCTTCCAACTCTGGATCTCTGCTATTATTGTAAAAGGGGGCAGGGGAAGTGAATTAAATCAGTCAATCACCCTACCCCATTTAGCTCTGATACCTTTATCAGGTGAGAACATTTCCATGAAGGCAATCAATCAGAGTTAGTATAAACCAAATTTGAAGAGGCCCAGACAGTTTTACTGAATTAATCAATCAAAGACTTTATATAAGGTTTAAAAAGTCCTCAATCAGTTTAAAAGACCTTGAAAGCCACTGGAGGAAATGAGGTGGTGCTACATAGGTAGTATATTTTGGTTGGTTGAGGAAACTAGGCCATGTCTGGTGAAACTTTTATAAAACCAGCAGGTTAGTTTGAATTGAGGGTAGGAGCATCTGATAGTTTAGTAGCAGGGATAGGGGTCATCTGGACCCCAAAGCCAGAATTACTTAGGAGGAGAGAAACACAGCCTACTTCCCCCAATATCTTTACCAGAGGAGGAGGACCCTGTGCCAGAAGATTTGAACTTCTTCATCAACATCCTAGCAATGTCCTCTAATCAGTAGTATATAGGAACAGTGCCTGCACTGGGACCTGAGTAAAAACTAGATTTACTAAAGAAAGATAGCCGAAAGATTCTACAAGAATCTCAGCAGAAAAGCTCCTCCATGTCTAACGACAATATTTTGAAGTCTGCAGCAAAAGGACTTCCATGCGCTGGGAGTTACCCCGTTTGCCATATGTACTCTAAGCTTTTCCCTGGACTCTGGACCTTCCCCTGGACTCTATAGTACTTGTGGAAGAGTGTGTCCCAGATTTTGGAGGTGGGCGGATATTTTGTATCAATTGTTCTTATTATAGCACCTTAGTAATTACCCTTTTGAAAAAGTTAATTAAGCCTAGCTTACTAATTGCTATCGACTGATAAGTAATGGAAGCACACCAGTGTGGGTTTCATACTAGAAAGATACCCACCTGCCTTCCTCCTCACCTGTGCTACTCTAGAATCCTGAGGAGGGATGTAGCTTCTGCCCTATGGGAATTCACACTGCTTCTCCAAGTAAGAGGTGGGACAGTAAACCTAGAGCATATATTATGCTGTAATCCTATGACCTGAGCTCAAACCCTTGCTCTGTAATTTACCCTTTATGTAACCTTAAGCAAATGATCTCTGTTTCTTTATCAGTAAAATAAGGGGATTTAGATAGTATTTAAGATTTCCTTCTAGCTTTAAATCCAATGAACCTCAACCAATGGCCATGCAATTAATTATTTTAATATATTTAATTTAGTATTTTTATTTTACTTATTTTATTCATTTATTTATATATTATATTATAGATTATATCAGAGATATTATTAGCTATAATATATTAATAATTAGGCAATACCTAATATTCCATCTAGGATACTAGAGAGGAACAGCGAATAGAGTGTGCTGGAGTTGACCATTAGCTAGCTAGCATCTTACCAAAGGTTTTCATGGGCAGTTATATGCTAACGACCATCAGAGAGCCAGTGCCCATCAATATGGGTTAACTATGTTTCCTTAGTCTACACAAGGGAACACAGTTCAGGTATTTTGCTCCCCGCTTTATTCACATCTACAAACCACAATTCTGCCACATCATTCAGAGACAAATCTGTACTAGCTACATATACAGCTTGTAGTTACATAATTTCTTAATGATTGGCAGGAATTTATAGCTGCCCAGAGATTAACCAAATGAGCCTAGATAGGCTTTTCAGTAAGTGAGGGTAAGAAAGTATGGCCTCTTCCTTCATACTCAGTCCAGATAATAGTAAGTCAACTAATCAACCATCTGCTAAGAAATTCTTCTCTAATAATCTACTAATGAGTTCAGTTATATCTTGCCACATACACAGAGACAATTTTTAGTAAGCATACATACTTAATGCAATAATTCTATTATTCATTATATTAACTGATCCTGGTTCTTCTACTCACTATTCCTATGACATTGGGCAAACCCCTCTAGACTTCAACTTTGTCATCTCTTAAATGAGGGGGGTTGGATTGGACTATACTGGCAATTCTCAAAGTATAGTCTAGGGATACCTGGGAGTCACCAAACGCCTTTCAGGGTATATACAAGGTCAAAACTCTTTTGATAATAATACTAAGATGTTTTCATTTATAATATATTTCTAATATATTAAGAGATATAACTCAAATAAACAAAAGCCCTTTGGGCAGCTAAGGATCCTGAAATCAAAAACTTTAAGAACTGATGGACTAGCTCAGGGGTGGGGAACCCGTGGCCTGGAGGCCACAAGTGGTCTTCTATGTCCTTGGGTGTGGCCTTTTGACTGAGTCAAAATTTGACAGAACAAATCTTTTATTAAGAGGATTTGTTCTGTGAAGTTTGGATTCAATCAAAAGGCCACACTTGGAATGCCTAGGTGGTGGAGTGAATAGAGTACCAGCCCTGGAGTCAGGAGGACCTGAGTTCAAATCCGGCCTCAGACACAACACAAAACTAGCCATGTGACCTTGGGCAAGTTATTTAACCCCAACTGTCCTACCTTCCCCCTCCAAAAAGCAAAAAAAAAAAAAAAAAGGCCACACTTGAGGACCTAGAGGGCTACATGTGGCCTTAAGGTCACAGGTTCCCTACCCCTGGACTAGATAATCTCCAAGGGCTGTTTCTAATGCTAAATCTATGATCCTGCAGGTGAACTACCACACTTTGGAGGCTATGGGCCAGCTATGATTCCATAGTAACAGAGGAAAGGGAAGGAATAAGCATTTTCATAACATCTACTATGTGCCAGACACTGTGCTAAGTACTTTTTTTTAATAAATATTATCTCATTTGATCCTCAGAATCCTGTGAGGTCTATGCTATTACTATCCCCATTGTATAGTTGAGGAAACTGAGGAAAACAGAAGTTAAGTGACTTGTCCAGAGTCACATAGTTAAGGCTGGTTTTCAACTCAGGTCTTTCTGACTCTAAACCCAGTATGCTATTTTACCACCTAGTCACCTCAATAATAACAATTCATTGTTTTTAAGGTTTGCAAAGTAAATGCCCCACAACATAGATCATGTCCACATTTTATAGATTTGACCACTAGATGGCATTAATAGCCATTCACCTGATCCTGTTCAGAAAACTTCTCTGGATCTAGGGAGTCCCACACTCATTCTAGTCATTTGCACATGTCCCATTGGAGCAGAAGTGTTAAATAAATTCTAATTTCTCTATGATTCTCAGTAAATCATTCACCTATCACTCAGCTCTGGTTCTCTCTATGGGGCAGCACTTTTATAGACCAGGACAATAGTGGAATTGGGGTTGCTTGAGTTAACTAACCCCTACTCTTTCATACCTTCAACTAATATCGTCTTGAGCCAAAATTTTATGGAGCAGAATGCAACAGTTTGAATTAACTTTTCCCCCAAGCAGAATGACCTTGGACCCACTCATGAGTCCCTAGACAGTGAGTCTGTGAGTTTTTGAAGTCTGAGGGAACTTCCTTGATGATTGTTTTTATCTCCCTGACAATGGCTGTAATCTTCTTTTACTGTCATGTAAACTTCTCTTACTTTCTTTGACCTAGGGGTTAGAATATGTTTTTCTTAAGGAAGTTATTTATCGGAACCCTCAAGATCTAGGTAATCCATTATACTAGACATGAAATCACAATCAGGACTTGCACCAACTCATTTCCAAGAGGTTTGTAAATTTACCTTCTGTACTCACTCAGGTCCTGACTCTCTGTGCTACTTTTCCCACCCCTGACCCAGCTGTCTTCTCACACTGGTGAACCTCTCACTCCTAAAGCTTATTCCTCTGATGGTGAGTTCCTCATCAGAACCTCCATTTGTGGATGCACCTACACCAGCTATGCTCACCTCTAAAACAACTCAGCTCCTGAATCTCTTGACTACATTTCTGCTTTCTTTCTTCCCTTTCTCCCATTCATGTTTCTCAGCTCCCTTTTATGAGGTTTTTTTTTCCCCATCAGAATATAGGTTGTTGGAGGACAAAGATCATATTTCTTTTTTTCTTCCTTTTTCTTTTTTATTTTTGAAGGCCATTTGGGTTGCGACTTGCCCAAGGTCACACGGCTAGTAAGTGTTAAGTGTCTGAGGCCAGATTTGAACTCAGGTCCTCCTGACTTCAGGGCCAGTGATCTATTTACTGTGCCACCTAGCCACCTCCAATCATATTTCTTTTTTACTGAAATTGCATTCCCAGGACTTAGCATAACACCTAGCATACAGTAAGTGCTTAATAAATGCTTTGTTTTTATCTACCCTATAAAAAACCAGCTCTCAAGGACCAAACAGTGGCAAACGCTTCACCTTTCTCAAGCTTGCTATATTTCAGTGAGCCCTTGTCAGATAACCTTGGCATAATGGTTCTCAACAGAAGCAGAAAAGCATGCTTAGATATTGTATTCAGGGTTTATACAACATACGATCAAGAAGCAAATAAACAAGACATAATTTCAAGAAAACAGTATGTCATAAAACATTGTAATGCCATGCACAGAAGCTTTCCAGAAGAACTGTTACTGTAAACAGCTTTTTTAAGGTTCTGATTACTCAGTATAGTGATCACTCTATTTATTCTATAACAAAAGCAAAACATCCATGGAAAATCAAGGTACAGCATAATTCAAAATACAGCATCCACCATATTTCAACTTATCACAGAAAATCACAATATAATATTCACAACATAGTCTCAAAGTAAAATAGTCACTCTTAAGTTAATTCAATCAGTCACAAAATAGTCACTCTTCAGTTAATTCAATCAGTCACTTATCAGTAGTATCAAAGTACACAGTCAAAGTCTTCCACTCTTGGGCAAAGTCTTGATAAACACAATCAGTCACTAATTGTAACAATAGTCAAAGTACTCAAAGCATAATCAGTCAACTTATTCAGTAAAGTCTTACTAAGTATCATACACAAAATCCTCCACCCCTTAGGTTACTTCTAAACTATAATTCCATAATTACTCAGTACCCAAGGAGAGGTCTTTTCTTCATCTTGACTTGGAGCCTGTTCTCAGATTCCCTGGATCCCCTTTCATGGTCCCTGATTCTGCCTGGGTTCAATGGCAGACAGTTCCCAGTTCCTTGACCAGCTCTCTGGGGAGATCCTGCTCCACACTAGCGTTCACAGGGTTTGGTCCATGTCAGCTCCTTCACCATTTCTGCTCCAAGGAATTCAAGGCTCAACCAAGCCACAAACAAACAAAGTCTTAGCATCCTGATCATGCTTCAGTCTCCTAGGCTCCTGGCTCTGGGCTCTGGGCTCTGGGCTCTGGGCTCTGGGCTCTGGGCTCCTGGGCTCCTGGGCTCCTGGGCTCCTGTTCAGAAGAAGCTCCACAACCACAAGTTCTCAGGTTCTCACAGTTCGTTCTTCTGTAGCTGTTCTGCCAAAAGATCTCAGTCTCAAGGAAATTCTGACTGTGCTTCTCTGGGGCTTTTCTTATATACACAGTATTACCTACTTCACTTCCTTCTGCCAACCCCTTCCTGTTATGTCAGTTAACAAGAGACAGGAATTCATACCTTCTGTTCCCCCAATCAGAGCCTTGATCAGTTACTAAGTGTTAAGTACCTGCTACTTTTGCCAACACAAAGGGATCTTCAAATTCAAAATTACATGACCACTACAAATATCTATCAAGGAGTGAGAAGCCTACCACTCTACTAGACTCTGGAATTTCCAGGAATAATAGCTGATTTGAACATAATATTCTAGAAAATTAAGCAATCAATAAACATTTATTAGGATCATAGCATATACTAGGTACTATATTAGATGCTGGGGATACAAAGACAAAATTAAATAGCTCCTGCCCTCCAGAAGTCCATTATATTTAGGAAGACAACATGACAACAAGCAAATATGTATAAAATTAACACAAGATTTTTTTGAGGATGAGGCACTAGCAGTTGGGAGAAAGAAGAAAGGTGTCATATAGGAAGTGGGTGTGAAGGAAACTAGGAATTCCAATAGGGAAGTGAAGGCAAAAGGAAGGGAAAGGGAGAAGAAAGGGAAAGGGAAGGGAAGGGTCCTTTTCCTAAAGTCTGCATTCTACTTGGGGAGAAAATATGTACAATCTTATATGGAACATAAGTATACACAAAATAGATATTTTGGGGGGATGGGCACTAGTAGCTGGAGGAATCAAAAAGACCCATGTAGGAGGTGGCATTTGATCTGAGTACTGAATGAAACTAGAGATAGGAAAGAAATTAATTCCAGACATAGAAGATAGCCTGTAGAATGGGCAAGGAAATGGGAGGTAGAATGTTGTATATGAGGAACACTAAGGCCAGTTTGGTTGGATTAAAAAGTACATTAAGGGGATTAATATGTAATAACTGAAAGGTAGGTCAGGAACAAGTTGTAAAGGATTAAAGTGGCAAATAGAGGTATTTGTTTTTCATCTTAGATGTATAAGGCAATCACTATGGTAAAATGTGCTTATAAATCACTTAGACAGTTATGGGGAGAATGATTTGGAAAGGGAAAACTCTTAAGGCAGGGATGTCACTTTTGCTATAGTCCAAATTGGAAATAATGAGGGTTTGAACTAAGGTGGTGGCCATTTGGGTGTAGAGAAAGATACATATGCAAAAATGTCCTGGAGATAAGTGGAATCAATAGGATTTGGCAACTGGTTGGATATGTGGGGTAAAGAGGAGTAAAGAGTTGAAGGCACCTCACAGTTTACCAACTCTTCTGAGTAGGATAATAGTTCCCTCAACAAAAAAGGGAAAGAAGTTGGGAAGAGGGGCTGTTGGAAGGTAGAAGGGAAGAAAATATGGAGTTCTGCTTTGGATGTGTTGAGTTTGAGATACCTATAGGATGTCAAGTTTAAAATATCCAATAGGAAATTGGTGATATCGGACTAGAACTCAGGATAGGCGTTAGGGCTGGATATATAGATCTAGGAGTCTTCTGTGTAGAAATGATAACTGAACCCAAGGGAGCTAAGGAGGTCACCAAAAAAGGGTGTAAGAGAAAAGGGCAAAGGAGGTCACCAAAAAAGGGTGTAAGAGAAAAGGGCAAAGGTGAGAGCCTTCAGGCCTATCCATAGGTAGTATGTGTCATGACCCAGCAAAGGAGACTGAGAAGGAGCAATCAGAAAGGTAGGAGGAGAGAAGAAACAAGCTAGAGAAGAGATTATCCAGAAAGAGAGGATAGTCAATAGCATCAAATGCTACAGAGAAGTCAAGCAGGTTAGGGACACAGGGGGAAAAAGTCAGATCAGCCAATTAAAAGATCATTGATAAGTTTCAGTTGAGTTAGTTATCCCTTCCATACTGAGGGGGTAGGGATACAGTGTCCCCACAATCTGGAAAATCTGTGCAAAAATTTTTGGCCCTCCCTTCATACTAGAGAAGAAGTCTGAATTATTATGAAATTAAAAGATAAAATATGCTGATATTACATAATATACATATATTTTATGCATTTCTGAATTTCTAACCTTTTACTGTGTCATCTGTTAGCTTTCAAGTGTCATCTGTGGCTTCTTTAAAACTCCCAAAAAATTCCTATTTCATTTCTTAGGCTGACCTGTGATATATCAGAAACTCGATGGGGAAAATCTCAATGTGGAAGGGATAACAGTATAAGGTTTTAACTTGGGTTCCAAGAAGTTGAAAAATGAATGAGGAAAGGAAGTAGAGGCAACTAGAACAGACATCTTTTTCTAGATGTTTGACTATGAAAAGGGAACAACATATAGAATTGTAGTTTGAGGGAATAGGGTCAAGTGAGGATTTTTTAAAGATAGAGGAGACCCTCATGTGTTTATAGCTAGCTAGCAAAGAACGAACACATAGGTAGGATGATGAAAATGGGGGGTGGGAGGGATTGGGGAATGAGTGTGGGGTCAGTCTTTCAGAGAAATATAAATAGAGTACAAGTTGAAGGAAGAGAAGGTCCTTTTCATTAGAGACTGCAATCATGGATAAAAGATTGGGGGCTGATATCAAAGGGCTTTTCTGGGAGAAGAGAATTCTGTCTTCTCAGAAAATTACAAAACAAGGTCTTCTGAAAGGCAGTGGGATGGGAAGTTGGAGAAGAGATGAGTAGGTTTGGAACAGCTAGAGAGAGTTCAATAATCAAGGAGTAGTTTAAAAAATTACTTTGCTGTGAAAATGTAAATGTGTAGTGGACACAGTTAGTTGTAATCTGTGACTTTCTCCAGCTCTGTTAAGCAACATGTGAGCAGGATAAGAGGCAGACAGGGAAGTTTTGGCAAGGCATGAATGTCAGTAGCAGAAGGGGGTCAAGGGATGCAACAGCAGAGAACAGCATGCCACTGACCTTGTTAACAGTAGAATCAAGATTGGAAGGGGAAGAAGAAAGTAAAGCCAAAGCCAGAGCAAGAGCTGGAGAAAGTACTGAAGGGTGGGAAGACTGGTGGTAATGATGAGTACAGATAATAGATTTAGGAGAGTAGGAAATAAAGATGAAGCGATAGGAGGCTATCGATACAAGGAACTGCAGAATTCTTAATTGTGGAAATACAAAGCTTGTGGATGATGGCAAGATGAAGGGTATGACTATCCTTGTGTATAGCTGAAATAGAATGAAAGAAGTTAAAGAAAGGGTTAAAGAAAGCGAAGAACTAGGGTGTTTGAGGGAACTTCAGTATTGATGTTGAAAGGCCCTAGTATAACAATTCAGGGGCTAGGGCGAAAAGGAAAACTTTGAAGTAGATATTGAGCTCTTCAAAAAAAGAATAGGAATGATCCAGGGTCCAGTAGTTAACTATCACCAGGATCAGAACTGGGTGATATATCTGTATAGAGTAAACCTCAAAAGAGAGAACAGGTTGCTGGGTGACAATGGCAAGGTGAAGGTCTGAAAGTGGCAATTAGGGCTAAGGGGTATTCTGTCTCCCCTTCTTGACCAAGATGTCAAGAGATATGAGAGAAAGCAAAGCCAGTAGTAGAAAAGAAAAGCATGGAAGCAGCATCATATGACTTTTGGGTAACACATTTGCTCCTCCTTCCGTATGATAGCCCTAACACATGACCCTATTTTCATACCAACTCTGGACTCCTCAGTTGGACAGGTGTAATTGATGGGTTTATGCTTGTATGACTAATGTGAAATTGCTTGGCTCATTCCTCCCTTGCCTCCTGGCACCTCTGCTAGGCTATGTATGAGCATGTACTAGCCTAGCTAGGCAACCCCAGCTAGTGTGAGTATGCAAATCAGAGGGGATAATTCTAGGAAGTGGAGAAGATTCTAAGAATGGCCTCCAGGACATAGAAAACAACATGCAATTCAGTTCGATTAAACAAACACTTATTAAGTGTCTGTTAGGTGAAAGACATGGCACTGGCTTCTGGGGACACACACAAAAAAAACAAAACTAAACAGTCCTTCCCCTTAAGGAGCTTACATTCTACTGAATTTTATGTTTGTAAATGTCAAAAGACAAAGTCAAGGAAAGACCATTCCCAAGTCCTACTTCACCCATGGATTAATAGATTGTCATTATCTCATAAATCATAGAATATTGCTGAAGGGAACTTGGTAGGTCATTTTGTTTTGAACCTTGCCAATGAACTTAATTGTATTTAAGCTCTCTGTGTTGGGCTCTTATCCCACTTCTAAAGAGTAAAGGTCATGGGGGCAGAGATAATGCCTTCTCTATATTTTGCACTACTTCCAGCACTGTAGCACAGTGCTCTGAAAACTATAGGGAAGGAAAGAAGGGAGGGAGGGAAAAAGGAAGGAAGAAAGAAAGACGGAATCTTTTCTAATGCCCCACCCAAAATAATGAATCTCCTCTGATGATACTTGAAATTCTACCATTAGGGATTTATTCCTTTGGGTTTAAGTATTGCCTTTTTCTTCTACCTTCTTTTGAAATAACAGTAACTCAATTTTATACATACACTTTTAAAGTGCTTTATGAACATTATCTCATTTGGTTCTCACAACAACCCTGAGGTAGGTAGTTCAAATATCATCCATATTTTAGATGAGAGAACTAGGACTCTGAGACAATATGACTTGATCAGGGTCACATAGTTAGTTGGTAGCAAAGCCACGACTTGAACATTACTCATGTTTTTATAACACTTTAAGGTTAGCAAAGCATTTTCACTCCAGCAACTACCCTGTAAGACAGATACTGAATCTATATTTTCATTCCATTAGTTCTACTTAATAATTATTTACTCATTGCCTACTTTACGCCGAGCTCCTGAAATAAAAAGACAAAGAAATGCAAGAAACAACTCCTACTTTCAAAGAGCTTACATTCTACTGGGGATGTTGTATAGATGAAGAAAGCCAGAGAAATTCCATAACTTTCTCAGGATCATACAACTAAATGAGTGTCCAAATTAGGGTTTGGGCCTAATTTGCGTGACTCTAGGTTCAATGATCTTCCCGTACTACCTACACTACTTACCCAAAGGGACTCCTCTTCCACTTGGGCCTTCCAGAAGCATATGGAACCAAAGAGCTCACTGCACTACCTCTGTGGATAGTATCAACAACTCAGCTTGGGCTTGTCCCCAGCTTTGCCATAAGAGCTAAACAAAAGATTCTCTGATCAGCTCAGGGATTAGCACTGCATAGTGGGAGTGCTTAGTCGATAACCTTGGAATCTAGCACTTCGCATCCCTCCTCCAGCAGGGACCCTGAGCAGGCTCAAATAGAAGCAGCCATAAACCTTGAGGATTCCCTCTTTTACCTGGAGAAAGGAAAAAGCTATCAGTGGGGTCAGTGCTCCATGAAGTTATTCCCACAGAAGTCAAACAGGACTTAAAGTTTGTTTCCCCCTCCCCAAATTGAAGGGGTTGGGCTAGATATTTAAGACCCCTTCCAACTCTTGATCCCATCACTTGATGACCTTGAGAAGGTGTCTTCAATGCCCTTTCATATCAAGTCACTTCTTCCTCCGTGGTCCTCAGCAGCTCATCCATAAAATGAGGGAATTGGACTAGGTAACACATGAGGTCCCTTCCTGTTCTAACATTTTATGTTCTAGATTTAAGCCCCTTCCAGTTCTGCATTTTAGATTCTAGATTCCCATCCAGCTCTAACATTCTATAAAATCATAGATTTCCAGCTAAAAGAACTTAGAATAAGGATTCTTAACCTGGTGTCCATGGACCATGGAGGGATTTCAAAGGTTGGAACTTGGGTTGGAAAATAATTATGTCTTTATTTTCACTACCCTCTAACTAAAATTTACAATTTTGTTCCATTATGAATGTAAGCGACCATATGTAAGGGTCTACAGTACCATAAAGGTTAAGAACCCTTGCCTTACAGGATAAGCCAACTCTCATTTTTACAGAAAATGGAAACTGAGACCAAGAAAAGTTAAATGACTTTCCCAAGGTCACACAGGTAGTAAATAGCAAAGCTGGGACTTGAGCTCATATCCCCTAGTTCCACTGTCAACACTCTTTGTGCCATGCTCTGCACTAAGGTTCCTTCCACTCCTAACATCCTGTGATTCTCTAGCCTCTGACCCTAAGACTTCTTCCCTTTTGGGTCAGCTGAGTACCTGGACTGGCACAGGTTATACAATTACCCAGATCCTTTGGGGCCTCCTCTTCTGCCCGAAGGTTGATGCCGATGGATAGTTTGCCCGGCTGACCTTCCAGACAGAGGAGAGCCTCAAGACTGAGGGGGAGCAGAGTGGGAGGTGATACAGCATAGACCAGGTCTCTGCCCCTATCCCTCCCTTCCCCCCTGAGCTTCCATTCCCTGAGAGGCCCAGGTCTCTGTCCACAGCCTTCTAAAAAGATACCAGGAGGCCAAAGAAGACAAGAAAAGGAAACTTTTTCTCTTATGGGAGAACAATGGACATAAACACTTTTCCTTAGCTGTGAGAAGCTCCCAGACCCGATTCTTTCCCCTCCCCACCCCCAGCCCTACACTGAGGCCAAGCTAGGCCAATCGCAACCTGGCCGGTTGCCAACCCTGAAGTGTTGCCTTCAGGGAGGGGAACTCAGCAACTCTGAGGTCCTGACCTTCCTCCTGGTGCAACAGAAAACACCTGTCAAGGGTGTAAGTGCTAATGACAGGCCTGAGTGAATGGCATTAGGGTTAACACCTGCATTAGTGTCTCACCCTTTGAAGGTCAATGGTGCCTATTTAAATAGTCCCAGGGAGGGAGGGAGGTGGGGGAGCTCCACCTGTCAATCCAGAGCTGGCTCCATTACTTAGACTAAAGCTCTCCTCAGTCATCCATGTAATTGAAATAACTCAGGGGATTTTCTCTCCCCCTGCCCTGGGGAAGGAGTACTAAGGGACTTGCCTTGAAGTGTGTGCCACTGGGGCTGTTGCCCCAGGGCTGGGTTTCTTATCAGAGCCTGTCACTCCCAAATGCCACACTTCCTCCCATCCACCAAAATGGTCTTCCTTCTATGAAGTCCATGCTTCTCCTCTGTTAACAAACCATCCTGCCAGGTCAGGTTCAATCATTCTGTCAACTTCTCACCTTATGGGATCTAGGGCTGGAAGAGTTCGTAGCTCTGGAACATGAAGAACCTTTAAAAACCATCTAGCCTGACTCCCCCATCTTACAGATGAGGACCTGAAGGCCAGCTAGGTTACTGACCCCGGCAGCAAACATCAAGAGCAGGATTTAACCCTAGGACCATGGATTTCAGAGGGGACTTTAAAGATCACCTAATCTACTATATTGTGATCATGTGCATATATATGTATATATATATATATATGTGTGTGTGTGTTGTGTACATGTATACATATATACATGTACAGGTATTTGTGTGTGTGTGTATATGTATGTATGTATATGCATAGTCCACTACTTCACTCTATAGATGAAGAAACTGAAGTCTAGAGAGATTAAATAATTTACTCAGCTCCAGGACTTGAACCCAGGTCCTGTGGCTCCAATTCCAGTGCTCCAATCCCAAATCTGCTACTTAGTACTTTTGTGAACTTAAATCATTTAACTCTTCTGGGTCTTAGCTTCATCATTTATAAAATGAACAAGTTGGACAAAACGTTCTCTGAGGTCTATTTCTACCTCTAAATCTATGAACCCATGATTCTTTGACTTAGGCTCAAGCCTTCCCTAAAGCATAATTCATCTCCAAAAAGCAAAATGCTTCTAAAAAGCCAGCAAGCGGGCCAGACAGCAGGTCACATTAAGCTAAAGGAGGGAAGCAGTAGATGCTGGGGAGAGGGTGGTGCAGTCAGCCTGCCCTTTAGAAAGAATAAATCTGATGCCTTCTCTAACACACAAGTATTTTATATTTGAAAAGGTTAGGGCTGGGTTAGTGACTGTGGTATAATGGAAAGATGACCAGATCTGGCATTACAGGTCCTAAGTTTGAATTTTGTCTCTGACACGTATCTGTAGGAACATAGGCAAGGCACTCAATGTCACTAGGCTCTGTTTCCTCTTCTTTAAAGCAGAAATGATCATGAAAATATTACTTGTACTACCCATTTAACTCAGAGAACTATAGTTAAAAATAATAATAATAGTATTTATATAGCAAGGGAAGGAGGGAGCAAGCATTTAATAAAGCACCTACTACTTGCCAGGCACTGGGCTAAGCACTTTTTACAAATGTTATCTCGTTTGATAGAGCACTTTAAGTTTACAGTTGAGAGAAAAGCCCTGATGATAAGAATAAGTAGAATTCTTGAATCACCAAGTTTCAGAGTTGGAAGGAGACTTGGAGACCATCTAGTAAAACCTGGGCTTGGATCTATCAATCATTCAATCAGCAAGCATTAATTAACACTTACTATGTGTGAGACACTGTGAAGAGCACTGGTAATACACTACAAAGAATGAAACAATGCCTTCTCTCAAGAAGCTTACACTCTAATGGAAAAACCAACATATATACATTCTACCAATAAGCAGCCTAAGATCTCATTAGCCTTCTTGGTTACCTCATCATCCTGTTGACCCATATGCCAAGGTAGCTGTCTACTAAAACCACCAGATCTTTTCCCCATCAATAGCAGTCTTGCCATGTCTCTACTATCCCATACTTGTATAAAGTTGACTTTTAATTTTATTTTGGAGGGAGGAAAGCAAGGCAGTTGGGGTTAAGTGACTTGTCCAAGGTCACACAGCTAGTTGAGTGTGTGAGGCCAGATTTGAACTTAGGTCCTCCTGACTCCATGGCCTGTACTCTATTCACTGTGACACCTAACTGCCCCTAAAGTTGATTTTTAAAACCCAACTGTAAGACTTTATGTTTATCTCTATTAAATTTTACAGAGGCAACATGGTGTAGGACAGAAGTGTCAAACACACAGCTCACAGCATTCCCTAGAGCAGTCTGTACCAGATTAAGACATAGTTCCTATCTGATTTTAATGTGTTGATGTATTAATTTTTTTTATCTCACTTAGCTTAGTTTCCTCTTCTATAAAGTAGAAATGAACATGAAAATAATACTTGTACTACCCATCTCACTGAGAGGACTGTAGTTTAGTAATAACGTTCTTATTGACTGGCTTTCTAAGTCAGCATGCAGCCTGTAGGGATCGACGCATATCGCTTAGTGGCCCCCATTTCTATTTGAGTTTGACAGCACTGGTAGGAGATAGAGCACCAGGTCTTAGAGTTGAGACAAGCTGGATTCAAGCACTGCTCCTGACCCATATTATTGGCTGTGGGACTACTGGCATATCACTTAACTCTTCAGCACCTCAGGCAACTCTTGAAGACAATTAAGTTGCAGAACTTTTGCTTATTTTCAAGGGATTTTCTTCACCTAGATAACACCATAGAAAACAAATTAGAGTTTCAGGTCAAAACAAAATTCACTTTATTAGGTGCATGCAACATTAAAAGAACCAGCAAAAGGTCTTTAGTATATTGGTTATATCTTCTAGGGAGTATCTACCGAAGACAAGTGCAAGAAGTGTAAGAGAGGAAGGTATGAAGGAGTTATCATCTGCATTAGTGAGGAAATCCCTGTATCTCTGGTCAGAAATCCACTGAAGCACGGGTTACCCCCTACTGCTCTCATTTTGGACTTTGGAGTCCATCATCTTCAGTGTTAGTTGCCCCTCTAATTTCTTGACATCAACAAATTTGATGTCATTGATGCTTTATTCTAAATCATTTATTTTTAAAAATGTTGATCTAAACAGTACCCTGAAGGATTCCACTAAAGACCTCCCCTGTACCAATGGCCTGAGAAGATGGGAAACCCCATAGAACTTTGACTTCCTTTGTATTCCATATCACAGGATGTCAAGATAATGAATTCCCCAGTAGCCTGCCCCAAATCTCTCAGCACCAAGAATGAGGTGAGTTACTAAAGGGGCCCCACTCATGGAAAGAAATAACAATGAAGTCTCAAGCTTAAATTGTACCATCACCAAACCATCTACCCCATTCCAGAGTACTCTAAGTGCACCTGCCACATGCACCATTTTCACAATCTCCTGAGGGCCAGGATGAAATAGAGAGTAAGAGGGTTAGAGCTGGAGAGCCTAGCTTCCAGTCCTGGTTCTGCCATTTACTAGATACCTATGGGCAAATCTTTTCACAAGCAGTATGGAAAGAGTACTGACTCTGGAGTCAGAAGTTGTTGATTTGTTTCAGTTATGTCTGAGTCTTCATGACCCCCATCTGGGGTTTTCTTGACAAAGATACTGGAGTGGTTTGCTATTTTCTTCTTCGGCTCATTTTACAGATGAGGAAACTGAGGCAAACAGGGTTAAGTGACTTGCCAAGGGTCACCCAGCAAGTAAGTGTCAGAGGCCAGATTTGAACTCAGGAACATGAGTCTTCCTGACCCCAGACCTGGTACTCTATCTGCTCTATTCACTGCACAGAGGGCAAATGGGAAAGAAGAGCTTCTTAATATTCCTATGAGTGCATCTCCCATTTTGGCAGGAAAACAAAAGTCATTTCACTCTTGTGAGTTTCCTCCTCTAGAAAGAGAGAACTCTACCTTTAGTACCTGATCAGAAGACCTGGGTTCAAAGGCTTCCCCTGACGCTTTAATACCTATAGGACCTTTGCCAGCTCACTTAAGCTCTCTTGGCCTCAGTTTCCTCATTATAAAATGGAGGAGGGTTGACTTGGTGATATCCAAGTTCCCTTCCAACTCTAAATCTATGATACGTTGGGGCAAATTAGGGCCCTCAGACTAAGCCATGTTTTTCAAAGCTTAGCACAGTAGCGTGCTCTTTTTTCTTTTCTCTTTGGAGGAGGGAAGGTAGGGCAATTGGGGTTAAGTGACTTGCCCAAGGTCACATGGCTAGTTTTGTGTTAAGTGTCTCAGGTCATATGTAAACTCAGGTCCTCCTGACTCCAGGGCCTATTCTCTATTCACAGCTCTATTCACTGTGCCACCTAGCTGCCCCCTAGTACTGTGCTCTTATTAAATGCTATTTGACTGACTGCTATGGAGGGGAGGGGAGACTGTGAAAAGAAACTAGGCCCCCTCAACATTCCAGATGGAATATCAGCATTCAGATTCGCTGGAAGCAGAGAACCAGATGAACAGAGTCCAGATGAGCAGTTAGCAACTAAACCAGAGGGCAGATGGGAGAAAAGAGCTTCTTAATACTCCTATGAGTGGATCTCCCCATTTTGGCAGAAAAAAAAATCACTTCACCCTTATGAGCTTCAGTTTCCTCATCTGGAAAGAGGGAATTAGACCTTGAGTACATACCACACAGGGTTGTTGTGAGAGTCAAATGAGGTGACATATGGAAAGCACTTTGAGTTAGTTAGACTGCTGAATAAATTTCAGCTAATATCATTAGTCATCATCATCATCGTGGCTATTAATGACTAAAACAGGCTTCAGGTGGGAGTCTTAAATCTTGAGAGATGATTCCCCCAGCCTTGCAAGGGGAGACATAGACAGCCTGCTGCAGGTGGGGGGGGGGGGGGGGGAAGCACAGAATGAAGGGGAAAAAGGTGCAGGCTCACGTCCCAGGGCAAGACATTTACTAGCTGTGTGACCTTGGGGGCAATAATCAAAAATCAATAAACATTTATTAAGCACCTTCTATGTTCCAGGTTCTGTACTAAATGCTGGGAATGCAAGAAGAGGCAAAGACAGGGCCTGCTCTCTTGGAGCTTACAATCTAAAAGGGGAGGCAAAGTGTAAACAATATACACAAAGCAAGCTATGTACAGGATAAATAGGGAATGATTAGCAAAGGGAAGGCATTGGAATTAAGATGGTTTGGGGAAATTTTCCTAAAAAGTGGGATTTTAGTTGGGACTTGAAGCAAGAGAACCTCTCAGCCTCAGTTTCCTCATCTGTAAAATGGGGATTAGGAACACATACTCTCTCAAGCTCATAGGGTGGCTGAGAGAAAAGTACTTTGTAAACCTGAAAGTTCTCTAGAAATGTGAGTTATTATTTTAAAATGTACCAGGGGAGAGGCAGCATGGTACAGTGCTTTTCCAAATGCTCTGTAAACCTTAAAGCGCTATAGGAATGTGAGCAGCCATTTGTTAGTACCATCATCATTACCATCCCAGGAGGCACTAGAACAAAGAACTAAGACTAGCTTTTGCTCTGATTTTTCCTGCTAAAAAGAGCCTGGGTTGGGAGAAGGGAAAGCAGTAAAACTCCCCTTGCAACCCAAAACAGGTAACCACAAAGGAAACTCTTAAGGCCAGCAGCAATGTATCCCTTGATCCATATTTCATAGGAGAGAAGATAACAATTGGACATGTCACCCCCGAAAACCAGAAACTCAAAGCAATTTTAGATGAACTTTCAGAATGATGAAACAAATAGCCATGTTCGTGTTATACACCAAATAAATCACACCAAAATGATAGTTGTAATTCCCCAAAGTACACAGAGAATTGATTTTGCTATGACACTTACCATGATGAACGGGTATACCCCTACACAGGCACATCTTAAGTGGCTGTTACTTAACCCATTCCCACCCAGGCCACAAGCCCTGTGTGCTGTCATAGAAATAACTCCCATCTAGAGTCAGAAGTACTGGGTTACAAATACCAGCTATGCCATATATTTGGTAGGGAATTGCTTTTCCTCTCTAAGCCTTGTTTCCTCATTTGTACAATGATTGTTGATTGTGAAAGGGAGGGTTGATTGTTAAATTTTCAGGGTAACATCTATACCTCAGAAATCAGCACATGTTACAGATTAGGGCTTGATTTATTGTTTTGTTGATTGCCTAGACTTAAGAAAGCAATGGAGAGGGGGTGGCTATGTGGTGTAGTAAATAGAGCACCAACCCTGGAGTCAGAGCAACCTGAGTTCAAAATCTGACCTCAGACACTTGACAGACTTACTAGCCATGTGACCTTGGGCAAGTCACTTAACCCCAATCGCCCTGCCATCACCCCTCCAAAAAGTAAAAAAAAAGAAAGCAATGGAGAAAATGTTAATCATGAATGTTAATAATAAACTTAAAAATGTATATATTATGTACTTCCCCCACCCCCAAGAGAGACAGCTGTTAAACATTTACCAGCAGACCTCTGGCCTAAATAGTCTCTTAAGTCCTTCACAATGTAAATCCTATGATATTCTTAGGATCTCCAGGCCATGACTTGAACAATGACACCCACCCCTTAAAGTTCAATTTCTACCTAGTAACCCAGCCCCGTCAGTCTCAAACTGGACTGGTCATCAGCAGGTTCCAGCATCCCCAAATAAGACCTGCAATGTCCAGAACTGAGCTGAGGTATAAACAAACAATGCAAAGGGATTTCTTTGTCTTTCATTAACCCGAACTCCATCTCTCAGTCTCCTATCTGCAGTATGAGGTGATTGTTCTTATTATATTTTGTCCTGGGACCCTTTTTCTGTTCTCAGGATGACCCAGGAGCTTACCTTTAGTGTAAAAATTTCACTTTCTTCCTCAGATTATAATTGGTACAAATTTTGCTGCCCAACCTGCCCATCAACCTATCTCTAATCCCATTCCTGGGGTCTATGTTCTTAGTAGGAGGCCAGCTTATAATAGCTGATAAGGTACGAAATGTTATCCCCACTACTACCTCCCAAGAATATTTGAATATTAGTGAATCTGGTCAGGTCTCAGTTTTATTGCCTTTGGCCAAAGGTCCTTGCAAGCCATACAAGGCAAGGAGAATGGGACATCCCATCCTTAAAATGCTGCAAAGGAAAGCATATGAATAAATAGAAGCTTTCTTAAAATGATAAGAAGTATCTATCTAAAATCAAGAGGAAGTATTATCCACAACTGGAATTAAACTTGAAGCCTTCCCAATAAGATCAGGGGTGAAGCCAGGATGTCCATTATCACCTCTATTATTCAGTATTGTTAGAAATGATAGCTATGGCAGTAAGAGAAGAAAATAGAATAGGCAAAGAGGAAACAAAATTATCACTCCACAGATGATATGATGCCATACTTAGAGTACTCTAGAGAATATCAACTAAAAAACTAGTTGAAACAATTAACTTTAGCAAAGTTCCATGATATAAAATAAACCTACATAAATCATTAACATTTCTATATACTATTGATAAAATTGAGCAGGAAGAAATAAAAAGAGAAATTCCAGTTAAAATAACTGTTGACAATATAAAATACTTGGGAATCAACCTGCCAAGACAAACCCTAGGACTATATGAAGAAAATGCAAAACATTTTTCACACAAATACAGATCAAAAAAATTAGAGATATATTAATTGCTTGTGGGTAAGCTTAGTCAATATAATAAAAATTACAATTCTACCTAAGTTTAATTTATTTATTCTGTACCATACCAATCAAATTACGAAAGGATTATTTTATAAAGCTAGAAAAAATGACAAATTTATCTGGAATAACAAAAGGTCAAGAATATCAAGGGAATTAATTTTTTTTTTTTTTGCTTTTTAGAGGGCAATTGGGGTTAAGTAACTTGCCCCAGGTTACACGGCTAGTCTATTTTTGTGTGTATGGGTGTTAAGTATCTGAGTCCAGAACAGAACTCAGGTCCTTCTGACTCCGGGGCCAGAGCTTTACTCACTGCGCCACGTAGCCGCCCCGGGAATTAATTTTTTTTAAATGTGAATGAAGGTAACCTAGCAGTACCAGATTTCAAACTATATTTTAAAGTGGTAATCATGAAAACAATCTGGTACTGTCTAAGAAATAGAATGATGGATCAGTGGAACAGATTAGGTATACAATACACAGTAATAAATGACCATAGTAATCTAGTGCTTGATAAACCCAGAAGATCCAAACTTTGGGGGTAAGAACTCACCATTTGACAGAAATTTCTGAAAAAACTGGAAAGTAGCTTGGAAGAAACTAGGTGTAGACCAGACTCATACTGTCTACAAAAGTAAGGTCAAAATGGATAAACAATTCCAACATAAAAGGTAATATCATGAGTAAATTAGAGAAGCATGGAAAAATGTCCCTGCCAGATCTATGGATAAGGAAAGAGTTTATTACCAAACAAGAGATAGAGAGGATGACATAAAATAAAATGGGTAACTTTGATTACACGAAATTAAAAAGCTTTTGCATAAACAAAACTAATGCAGCCAAAATTGGAAGGAAAACTGAAAACTGGAAAAAAAATCCATAGCAAATTTCTCTGATAAAATCCTTATTTCTCAAATATATAGGGAACTGGGTAAAATTTATAAAAACAAATTCTACTCCTCAATTGTCAAGGGATATGAATAGGGAGTTGTCAGATGAAAAAATCAAAGTTATCAATAATCACATGAAAATAAATGCTCTAAATAACTATTAATTAGAGAAATATAAATTAAAACAATTCTGATATACCACCTCATATCTATCATATTGGTCAATATGGCAGAAAAGGGAAATGACAAATGCTAGAGGGGACGTGGAAAAATTGTGACGCTAATGCACTGCTGGTGGAGTTGTGAACTGGTCCAATCATTCTGGAGAGCAATTTGGAATTATGTCCAAAGTGTTGGAAAACTGTATATTCTTAGATCCAACAATACCACTACTAGGTCTGTATCCCAAAAAGATTTTTTTTAATGGAAAAGGATATATTTTGTACAAAAATATTTATAGAAACTCTTTTTCTGGTGGCAAAGAACTAGAAATTAAGAGAATGCCATCAGCTAGGAATGACCAAACAAGTTGTGGTATTTGATTGTGATGTAATACTATTGGATTATAATAAATAAATTATTATGATTAGTAGGATCGGTTTCAGAAAAACCTGGGAAGACGTATATGAACTGATGCAAAGTGAAGTGAACAGAATCAGGAAAATATTATACACAGTAACAGCTGTCTATAACCATGATCAACTGTGACTTAGCTACTCTGATCAACACAATGATCCAAGACAATTCCAAAGGACCCACTTTATGAAAAATGCTTTCCACCTCCAAAGAAAGAACTGATGGACTCGGTGAAGATTGAAGAAACATACTTTTTTAAACTTTTTTTTCCTGGGGGGTGGGAGGGAATTTGTGTGTGTTTTCTTTTGAAACAAGGCTAATATGGAAATGTTTTTCATGATTTCACATGTATAATCAATATCATATTGCTTACCCTCTCAAGGGGTGGGGGAAAGGTGGCAGTGAGACAGAATTTTGAACTCAATTCTTTTAAATGAATGTTTTTAAAAAATTACATATATTTGGGAAATATTTAACAAAATAAATTTTAAAAAATTTTTAAATGCTGCAAAGGATAGTAATTTCACCAATATGGACATTTCTTCTACCTGTGCAACTCTCAATAACCCCCACACCTTAACAGATAATATTTTTGAGTAGCTATGAAAATAATCTATCATCTCATGGACAACCTTCTAAGGTTGTGAAATAGACAATAGAACTCTAAAATGTAACTGGACTGGCAGATGTATAACCATCCACCAGGCCTTTCTATCTGATAGACCCAGCCAAAGCAGATACTCTCTGGAATAGCACCTAAGAAACCAGAGTCACTTCAATAGCAAGATGGGGAATCAGAAGAAGCTCTGAAATAAGCTAATCAAAATAAAACAAAGGCAGAGCGGTGCCCTATGCATAATAGTAAGTAACATCCCAATACTGTGTCTTTTTAAACTACTGCTTAAAATAACCTTAACTCTACTTTTTACCTGGATAATACAGTTAGTTACATAGGGCATCTCTGTTAGGGAGCATATTCTATAGCTACCACCGAACACAGGTCTGTCTCTTTCTCATTGCTCTGCTGATGGTGTTTCATGCTACTGTCATCTCTTATTCCATGAGCTGTGGTCTTTCTGGGAGGAGCAGCACTGACCATTACTCAGCACACTTCTCATGAGTCTCCTTCTTGGAATCTGAGTGACCAGAGATGGCCTCCCTTGTGCTTTCTTTAGCTTCTACATGAGAAAATGTTTTGGAAAGCATTTTTCTATGTCTTAGAATTTTCTCTCTCTGTAATCATCTTTCTTCAAGTAGTTCTGCTATCTCTAGCAGCTACTCATACACAATTCACTGTTTCTCACGTTTCAGGTCAATCCACTGAGTTTTGGTCTGGCGGTGTTCTATACAAAACCAATTTGAAATTACACCGAAAACCTTTTTCCATCGTTCTAAATATATAGGACAGGGTAAACAGAAATATGGAGGGTCCTCTAAGTAATGATGCAAAGAAAAGGGAAGCAAGTGTTGGGTTTCAGTTTCTTCATCTGTAAAATGAGAGGATGAGTTAGATTAGATTCCTCTCTAGCTTGTGATCCCAAGACCCTCTGCCAGCCTTTGATCATGATAATTGTCATCGTCTGGAAACATATGACCCTCAAAGTCTTTCTGAGCTTAAAAAAAAAAAAGGTAAGCCTAAGCAATTCAATTCAATTGAGCAAACATTTATTAAATACCCATTGTACCTAAGGTCCTGTTGTAAATGGTAAGGACTATCAATCCATAAATAAGCGTTTAATAAAGCAGCTAGTGTATTCTGGGCATTGTGCTAGACACAAAGACAAAAATGAAATAATCCCTGTCCTGGAGGAACTAACATTTCAGGGGATGGGGTAGGTAATGGAGAGACAACTGTATCTATAGAGACAAAGAGATATATAGAGATAAGAGATACAGATATAGATATATAAATATGGATATAGATATATAAATATGGATATAGGTATACAGATATACATATGGATTTAGATATAGATATGTGTGTATATATATATACAAAATAAATTCAAGGTAACTTGGCAGGGAAACACCAGAATTTTTTTTAAATAGCTACAGCACAGACCCTACTTTCAAGTAACAAATGTAATAGAAGGGAGAAATAACTGTTACCAGAGAGAATACGATAAATACAAGGGAGGGGTCCAGGCAAAGTGTTATGAGATCTCTGAGGAGGGAGAGATCACTTTCACTTGGGGAGAAGGTAGAGTCAGAGAAAGAAAGCTTCAAGATGAAAGGGGGACCTTAAGGGATTCCTGAAAGGAAGGGGGATACTTCTCCAGATGGAGATAAAGCAGGAACCCACCCAAGCATGGAGGAAAGAGTGAGAGCCAAAGCACGGAAACTGAAAAAGAAAGGACAAGAATGGAAGACAGAGAGTTTCCAATTTTGCAAAATCACAGAATCTCACAACTGAAAGGACCATCTAGTCTGGGAGTTCTTAACCTTTTGTATGTGTAATGTACTCTTTTGGAAATGTGGTGAAAAGTATGGACCTTTCCTCAGAAGAAATGCATGAAATAAAATATATGGGATTAAAAAGGAAAACAATCAGGGGCGACCAGGTGGCTCCAAGAGTAAGAGCACCGGCTCCAGTGTTGGGATGACCTGGATCGAATCCCGGGCTCAGATACTCAGCACCACACCCAAAAATAACTGGTTGTGTAACCTTGAGCAAGTTACTTAACCCCAATTGCTTTATTTAAAAAAAAAAAAGGAAAACAATTACATTGAAATTCAATTATCAAAATGTTTTTTAAAAGCAAGTTCATGAAGAAAATTTTTTTTTTATTTTTAAGGGGGGGGAGGGTGGGTGTGGCACAGCTAGGGGGTGCAATCAATGAATAGAGCACTGGTCTTGGAGTCAGGAGGACCTGAGTTCAAATATGGCCTCAGACACTTGACATACTTACTAGCTATGTGATCTTGAGCAAGTCACTTAACCCCAATTACCTTGCCAAAAAAAGAAAAAAGGCAAGTTCATGAATATCCTTAAATCTGTCTTCCACAGACCCCACTTTAAGAATCCCTGTGATTGAGATATCTTTTTCAAATATTTCTTACAGAATGACCAAAATCTATGTCCAAACAGAATTTCTTAAGTATGAGGTCCTATGAGTCTAGGATAGCAGTCATGGTTGATCGTAAAGTAAGGCTTAGGTTCTTTGGGGTCTGGGTTGACCTCTGCCCTGACCTTGTTCTCATTTTTCTAAAACTGGTCCAATAGGCACCTGCCTCTTCCTAATTGATTCTGTATTCCCTGTTCAAGTATGTCCAGTATATTCACATCCATGTATTCTATGTCTATCACAGAACACAGGTCTGTCTGTCTCTTTCTCATTGCTCTGCTGATGGTGTTTCATGCTACTGTGTAGCAGCAAGCACCCCAGTGTCCCCAGAGTGCCTGCTCACACAGGTTCTTGGATCTGCTTTGTTAAAGGAAAGCAACTCAAAATGGGTTAACAAGCTTACTTTAATCAGTCAGACATATATCGTTTACCTTGTTCAGGAGAAAAGGTCAGCACCCTGAACCTCAAAGTATACAGGCATAATTATCAAGACAGAAACATCAAGTAGACAGATTTCCAAACTGTCCAACCATTACATCCATACCCAGTCAACATCTGGGTTTCCACATTCTGGGTTTTTCAAAGCCGGGGGACTCTCAACAACGGCTTCCCAGAATTCAGATCAAATCACAGAACACTTCTCAAAGTGAGTCCCAAAACAAAGCTACACATCAGGGCTTATATAGCCTTCTCCTGGCTCAGAGAATGTAACAACCTTATTGACCCACTGGCCAATCAAAAAGTATCTACTGAAAAACAAGCCTCCCTCCCCAGGCTTCTGGTGCACTTTAGCCTAGGGGCAGGGAAGATCTTCCAAATTTGCATTCCCATTACATACTGTCATCTCTGGTTCCATGAGCTATGGTCTTTCTGGGAAGAGCAGTACTGACCATTACTCAGTACACTTCTCACAAGTCTCCTTCTTGGAATATGAGTGACCAGAGATGGCCTCCCTTGTGATTTCTTTAGCTTCTACATGTTTTGGAAAGCATTTTTCTTCGTCATAGAATTTTCTCTCTCTGTAATCAAATCTTTCCTCAGGTAGTTCCACTGTCTCTAGCAGCTACTCACATACAATTCACTGTTTCTCACATTTCAGGTCAATCCACTGAGAGCTGCCTGCCATCTAACAGTCCTGAGCTTGCTGGGGACAGTATGACAACATCTACATATTCTGGTTTTATTGTTCCTTTGAGTACTAATTCCTATCTACCCACATCATGACTTGGAGAATGAAAGATATTAAGGAACTGGGCACAGGTTTTGATTTCTTAAATTGCTCCTCTAACCTTGGCATATATTGTGACTTTGGGGCCCAGACTGAATGCTGACCCCATGAGTTGCCAGATCTTGTCAATTCTATCTCAGCATCTCTGAGATCTGTTCCCTTCTCTCCACTCATCTAGCTGCCATCCTTGTTTGGGTCCTCACTACCTCTAACCTGGATTATTAGAACCCCACCATTGTTCTCCCTGCCTCAAGGCTTTCCCTCTCTCCAACTCATCCTCTATATGGTTGCTATGATGATTTGCATCCATCTCCAATCATTCTGATCAACATCTGACCACTTGACCCAGATGGTTCTAGGGGAGAAAGTGAGGCTGGTGACTTTGCACAACCCTGCCTCAGTTAAATTCAATTCACCTTCACATCATGGCATTATCTCCCTAATGTCATGGACTTGTTAGAGAATGAAGGACAACCAATAGCAACGATTGCTACATTCCTAAAGCACAGATTTGACCATATCACTTTCCTGCTCACAGTCTGTTCGCCAGATAATTTACAGAAAATAGACAGGTTAGGTCCTCCTTATACCAATAAGTAAATATTTTATATATAACCCCCAAATATCAGAGCACTATATAAGTTACTTTCAATGCCCTTATTTCTCAGGTCATGAGGCATTCCTTTAATTAGGAGTCCTTTGTGTGGCTCTAGACTAATACTCTAGAGCTAAAATAACACTTTGACCCATAGTAATATACAATGAAAGTAGTTATTTTAAAGCAGCTGGTCTGGCCTATAACATACTTTAATAGCTTGAAACTGCCCTAAGACTTTTGGGACACCTTGTATAAGTATGATGTATGTGTGTGTGTATATGTGTGTGTACACATGCACATACATATGCAGTCAGTTCTGCTATAATGCTTGCTTTAAAAACACAAATTTACTCCAATGAGTTTAAGATATTAGGGAACCTATTTTCAGAGAAAGAAATTAAAGATATCTATAAGCACATGAAGAAATGCTCTAAATCACTATTGATTAGAGAAATGCAAATCAAAACAACTCTGAGGTACCACATCTCACCAGTCAGATTGGCTAAGATGACAAAACAGGAAAATGACAAATGCTGGAGAGGATGTGGGAAAATTGGAACACTAATGCATTGCTGGTGGAGTTGTGAACTGATCCAGCCTTTCTGGAGAGCAATCTGGAATTATGACCAAAGGGCTATAAATACTTTCAAAGCCTTTGACCCAGCAATACCACTCCTAGGGTTATGTCCCAAAGAGATCATAGGAGTGGGAGGAAGACCCATATGTACAAAAATATTTATAGCAGCTCTTTTTGTGGTGGCAAAGAATTGGAAATTAAGGGGGTGCCTATCAATTGGGGAATGGCTGAACAAGTTGTGGTATATGCATGTTATGGAATACTATTGTGCTATAAGAAACGAGGAGCAGACGGTCTTCATATTTACCTGGAGAGGTTTACACAAACTGATGCTGAGTGAGAAGAGTAGAACCAGGAGAAATTTATACACAATTACAGACACAATGTATGTGTGATGACCAACTTTGATAGACTGGACTCTTCTCAGCAATGCAGTGATATAAGTCAATCTCAAAAGACTCATGATGGAGAGAAATATATGCATCCAGAGAAAGAACTAGAAAGAACTCAGTTTATATCCAGATGGAAGCAAAATACTTGACCTTTTTCCTTCTCTTATTTGGTTTTATGTCCTCTTTACCATTTTTCGTTCCAGCTGGTACAATCTGTCCTTATAACCTGACTAATGTATAATGTGAAAGTATTTACAGATCCTATACTTGACTATATGCTGCCATGGGGGGGAAGGGGAGGGAGGGGGACAAAATATGAAACTCAAGGAATTGTGGAATTGAATCCTGTAAACTAAAAGGAAACAAAAAATTAATTTAAATAAATAAATAAAATAAAAAGTTAAAAAAAATAAGAGCCATCTCCCCCAATGGATAAATGATCAAAAGATATGAGCAGTTTTTAGATGAAGTAATTGAAGCTATCTATAGCCATATGAAAAAATGCTCTAAATAACTATCAATTGGAGAAATGCAAATTAAAACAATTCTGATGTACTACTTCATACTATTAGATTGGCTAATAGGACAGAAAAGGAAAATTTTGGAGGGGATGTGGGGGAAAAATGAGACTTTAATGCACTATTGGTGGAGTTGTGAACCAATCCAACCACTCTGGAGAGCAATTTGGAACTATGCCCAGAAGGCTATAAAACCATGCATACCCTTTGACCTACCCATATCACTGCTAGGTCTGTGTCCAAAAAGAGATTGGGGGGGGGGGGGAAGAAAAGGAACTATATGTGCAAAAATATTTATAGCAGTTCTTTTCTGATGGCAAAGAATTAGAAATTGAGGAGATGCCTATCAGTTGGCAAATTGCTGAATAAATTGTAGTATGTGATTATAAAGGAATATTATTGTGCTATAAAAAATGATAAGCAGATGCTCTTAGAAAAACCTTGAAAGACTTACATGAGCTGATGCAAAGTGAAAGGTGCTGTGTACAAAGTAACAACAATATTGTAAGATGATCAGTTGTGAATGACTTAGCTATTCTCAGCAATACAATGACCCAAAACAGCTCTGAAGGATTTATGATAAAAAAAAATGCTATCCATCTCCAGAGAAAGAACTGGTGGTGTCTGAATACAGATTGAAGCATACTTTTAAATTTTCTTTATTTTCCATAAGTTTGGGGGAGGAGTCCTATATTTTCTTCCCAACATGACTAATATGGAAGTATGTTTTGCATGACTACACATGTATAACTTATATCTTACCCTCTCAGTGAGGAGGATGGGGAGGGAGGGAGGGAGAGAATTTGGAAATCAAAGGTTTTTTTAAATGTTAAAATTGTTCTTCCATGTAATTGGGGAAAAATAAAATACTAAATTAAAAAAACACAAACAGGGTCACGACGAGTCAGACACGACTAAACAACAAAACTGTAAGACACTCTGCTAGGTAGTAGGAATACAAATAGATTTAATGACAATAATGATGATAATAGCTGACATTATATAGCACTTTTGGGCTTTCAGAGCATTTTATATACTATTATCTCCTTTGATTCTACAATTCATGTCTATGGCAGACCTTGTTCTCGTTGAGCATACAACCTGATGAGAGGAAAGCTATGTAGACAAATAATTATTGCAGTACTCAGAACTTCCCCTCCTTTAAGCTCTCCAGTAAGCTACCCTCAGTTCTAAGTATGTGCAGAAGCAGAATCCTCTCCAAGTCAGAGTTAATAATTCCCAACTAATGTCTTTTTACCATTCAGCCATGGGACATTCTTAGTTCATGATAAAGGCATTTTGTAAAAGTCGAGAGGAAAGCATGCAAAAAGCTGCATGACTTCACAATAACTCATAAGCTACAACTCTTCTGATGGTCACTTCCATAAACAAACCATATCTTTTTCAAGGTAAAGTGCCATATTTATTATATGTCTTCTAGTATAGTTGAATAGGAGCTGGGGGCAGAGGAGGGCTACTCCAAATATAAACTCCACCCTCTGCTCCCATTCTTTTCCGTTTTCTTCAGTGGTACCACCCCCCCTTCCACAAGTTACTGCTGAAGCCACCCTCTTACCATCAGTCTTAGACTTTGTCAGCCTGGACCCCAAGGGAACATGGGGTATAAGGGCAAGCAGCAGCCTGAGACTGTAGACATTACCACTATTTATTATAATAGTTGTGTATTTCTTAACCATTTAACACATATAAGACTGTACTATCATTTTTATTAGGTTCCTATTTTTTTATGTGTTACTGACAATGTTTTTGAGTGTTGTACACCAGTTTTTCCCATAAGCCTGTAATTTTTATTGTATGACTGCATAGAGCAGTAATTTTTAGAAATGTACATGTCACATTATAGCAGAATTGACTGTATATATACATATATGTATGTATATAAAAGCTATGTATTTTAGATAATAGCTAATATATAATATACATTTAGATAGCTTAAAATATTACTAGGAATTTTGGTATTTGAAACCAACCCTATCATTTTATAGTTAAGAAAACTGAGGCCTAGAAAGATTAAGTGACATACCCACAGTCAATATAGTGAGGATCAGAGGAGAGATGAATAAAAAAGCACTTTAAGATTTACATAAAATAACTGTGTGAGGTGGTGGTTATGGATGTTATTTGCATTTTATAGATATGGAAAACTGACATAAGAATCAAGTCATTTGCTCCAAATCTGGCACTCTCCACCAGACAACACTGCCTCTGAGGCTAAAGCAGTGGTTAAATATTTACAAAGCAATGAGCCTATAAGCAAAATATCTTACTGTCCTCCACTCCAGTCTCTTCCTACCTCCATCTCAAAACTATCAGGCATTTGGAAAACTCTCCCAAGAAGCAAACAAAAACAAGGACTGCTGAGGGAACCAACCTCATTAGAATCGCAATGTTTTCACAGGATCCTACATTTAATCTTGGAAGACAAGGAAGAAAGAAAACAAGCATTTATTAAACACCTACTATGTGCCAAACACTGGGCTAAGTGCTTTACAAATATCTGATTTAATCTCACAACTCTGAGAGGCAGGTGTTATTATTGTTATTATTATTATTATTATTATTATTATTATTATTATTATTATCCTCATTTTATAGTTGAAGAAATTGAGGCAGTCAAAAGTTAAGTAACTTCCCAGTCATACTGCTAGTAAGTATCGGACGCCATATTTGAACTCATCTTCACACTCATGGCCCAGAGCCCTAGCCATTGCTCCCAATATAGCATTCTTTACACTATATCATTCTACCTCTTCCATTTCAAATCAGATTTTAAATATACATGTGCCCATAAATCCCTCTGTCAAGAATGGCTCAAGCCCTGTCATTCTTGCCTTTTATTTGCTTTGCTGCTGTTGTAGCAAAAAAAAGTATTGGCTTTTCAGTTAGTGATTACACATCATCACACGCCCAATTTATAATACCATGCCCCAAAGAACAGATGTAATAAAGTAAGGGCAGGAAGTAGAAACCTTATAAAACAGAGCGGCCAACTTAAAAGTCTTTACATGTGTGCCAGAAAGAAAACAGTATATGAACAGGACCAGGGACCTTGCTTTGTGCAAAAGATTTCAGATACTTATGGGTGGGTTAGGGAGAGAGGGAGGGAGGTGGTGAATAATGAGCACAGAGGGTCTCTAGATGGCAGGATCTCCCCCTGCCATCACCCTACTACAGTCCTTCATCTCTACCCTGCCTGGACTATTGCCAGAACCTCCTCACAGTGTTCTCTCTGCCCTCTGATCCATCCTTCATCCACTGATGGACAAATCTTTCCTAGAGCATAAACCTTGTTCTTTTGCTCAAAGCTCATTCATTTAAACCAACATTTTTAGGTGCCTACTATGTGTAAGACATTTGTCTTCATGGAAAAAAGGGAAACCAACAGAATCCCTGGATTTCTATTGCCTGCAAGTAAAGTTCAGACTCCTAAGTTCGTCCTTCCAGGCTCTCCTCTCTGTGGTACCACCTCAGCTTTCCAACCTTACATCATGACACTATGCTCACAGCCTCTACACTCTGGCCACATAAGACTGCTTGCTATACCCCCTTCAAGGTGCAAAGACTACACTCTCTCACATCTATGCTTTTTGCTCACATTGTTCCCTAAACTGGAATGTCACCACCCCCATCTGCAATGGCTGATTTCCTACACACAAATATTCCAACATACGGTTATCCCTTCCACATCTTGATTTTTCCCATCACAATTTCAATATATCATGGGCCAACACAAAAAATTAAATGGGAATTTTGGGGGGAGTTTTGCAGAAGCTGCAGATAACACTCGAAAGCCAGCAGATGACACAGAAAAGGCTTAGAAACTCAGAAATGTACAAAATATATGTATAGCACTATATAATATCAACCCAAATTTTACAATAAGACACTGTAAACACCCCATAAAAGAAAAAATTCAGACTTCTTCACTGGTTACAAAAGGAAGGTCAAAAATTTTTATACAGATTTTCCAGATCACAGAGGTGCTATGCCCCTAACCCCTGCAACCTAGAAGGGATAACTATACAAAGACCAATAAACTCTCTACTCACATCCTTTACATCTCAACTCAAATGCTACCTTACCCAGAAAGTCTTCACTATCTTCCCTAACACCTTATACCCTACTACCCATTAGTATTGAGTTCCTAGTTCTCAGGACATTCTACAGCCCTTTGTTCATATACTTATACGTGTGAAAGAACTACACTTTATCTCTGAGTTTTAAGGGACTTCTAAGACCCTAATCCAACCTGGACCTGAACAAGAATCCTCTCTACAATATACAAGACAAGTGGTCATCCAGTCTTTGCCTGAAGACCTCCAGTGAAGCAGAACTCCCTACCTCCTAAGGCATCCTTTTGGATAACTCTGATTAACAGGAAGCTTTTCTATGCATCAAGTCTATTCATCAATTCTCTACAACTTTCACTCCTTCACCTCTTCTAGTTCTGGACTCTGGAGTTAAGCAGAACAAGTCTGAACCCTCTCCTACCTGACAGCCCTTTATTTAGATCCTTGGAAACAGCCATCTGTCCCCCTTAAGTCTTCTGTCTTCCAAGTTAAACATTCCCAGTTCCTTCCATGTATCCTCATATGCATGATTCAAGGCCCTTCATAGTCCTAGTCAACTTCTGGACAATCTCCAATTTACCAGTGACCTTCCTAAAATGTAGCACCCAGAACAAAGAGCTAACACAGCCCTAGACTAGACATCATGTCTTACTTAATACAATGAAGCCCAAGAGTGCTTGAGTTTGGAGGCTGCCATATCACATGGCAAACTCATATGGAGCTATAGTTAGAGGAAATTTCAGACCCATAAAGTATGTAGAACCTGGGAGAAAGAACAGTGCTGACTGCAGCAAAAATGTCCTTTTGTTTGGAATTATTCGGATAAGATGCCTTATGTACTGTAGGTATCTATCTTGACTTTTCCCTTCCTATTTCTTAAACCGCAATCTCAATTGGATTAAATATTGTTTTCTATCCAGGTTCATATAGCCCCAGAAAACCATTTGTGCTGAGATATCTGATTAGTTTTGCACATAACCTTCCAAAAGTTGCATTTTCCTTAAAGAGCCTTATGCCCTTTGTCCCTAGGTCTACAATTGCTTCAATGGGGTCAAATAAAGTAAAGAGAACCCAAAACCTGTGTCCAATACTACAAGACTCCTAGATATCTGATAGCTGGCTGTCTTTTTTGTAGGCTAAAAGGGCCCAAAGAAAATATGTGATGATGGTCATCTCTCTATTTCATAGAGGACCACAGAGTCTTACTCATAGAGACCCCCTGAGCTATTGAGAGGTCCGTGTCTCAAGAAGACCTACATGACCAATGCCTTCCCTGGAAGGCTAAGGATGCTCTGTATGTTTCAGCTAATAGATTCTATTTTTTTCCTTCACTCAGGATGATCCCAAGACTGACCTCTAGTACAAGATGTGGATTCTATTCCTGGCCCAGGACTGAACTCCCTTCAAAAAGGCATTTAGCCTTCCAAACCAAAGCCTATATTTTCCCCATCTATAAAACACAGAGCATTCCCTATCTCCTGCCTGTCTCACAGGTATATTACTAGATAAAATGAGACCACAGATATGAAAGTGCTCAGCTGCTATTTAAACACCAGGCCCTTTTTTTCATTGTTATCATTTCTAGTATGTCCTGACCCTCAGGCTCATTCAGAACTCCAGGGAGGAAGGCTTCCCAATCTCAGTGCTTCCATATTTTTCATAAACTAGAGCTGGTAGTGAGTTATATGTGTTTATGACATTTTGTACCATGTAATTGCAAAGCTGAATTTATGCTTCCTTCAAGACCTGGGAGAAATAAGCAATTGTCTCATCTATCTGGACACATCTCTCCATAGGTAAGGACCAGAGGGGTTGTTTGTTTCAAGGGTGTGGTCAGACTGTCAGATACCATAGGCTAACTGGAAGGGAAAAGAGTCAAGGACTTTTAATTAGCAACTTATGGTTATATGACATTTTAAGATTTACAGTACATATTCCCCATAATAACTGTGGGTGAGCTAGGTACTATAAGTGTTATTATTACAGTTTTGCAGCTGGAGAAACTGAGGCTCAAAGACTAAGTATATCTTAGATACAGCTAATAAGTGTCAAAGCCAAGATTCAGATGCCAAATCTTGTGCATCTCCAACATATATTCTGAATCTTCAACTTTAAACATTTTACAATTTCTCCAGCCCTCACAATTGCCAAGAGATGGGAGCTGGCAGAAAACTGGGAAGAATAGGCGGTTGAAGGAGACTTAAGAATTTAGCCTTACCAAGTTCAAAAGACCTGATGTGTCTTAAATCTTCTCAATTTATACTTGAAGGAACAAGGAGTTTCACTAAATGACTTTTTGGGTGAGGCAATTGGGGTCAAGTGACTTACCTCCAGGACCACTGAGCTAGTAAGTGTCTGAGGTCAGATTTTAACTCAGTTCCTCCTAACTCCAGGGTCAGTGTTCCATCCACTTCACCACCTAGCTGCTTCTAATAAATGGCTTCTAAGATCACTTCCAGCTCAGGATCTATGATCCTATGAAAGATTTTAAGGCTATGATTTGCCATAGATCATAGTAAATCTACAGTTGGCCAAAGGCTCAAACCAGGTCTTATGACTGAATGAATGAATGAATGAAGAATTTATTAAGCACTTACTTTATGCAAAGTACTTTTCTAAGTGCAAGGCATACAAATCAAAAAGTAAAACAATCTCTGCTCACAAAGAGCTCACATTCTAATGTAGAGAGAATACATCTGGGAGGTTTTGTCAGCAAGTTCAATGAAAAAGTCCTTAGGGTGCAGCAGCAAAGCAGGTGGTAACATCTCTTCTTTAATTCCACTTCCACCAACAAAATCACATCTGTTTCTGGGGTTGAACTACTCGACACTGGTCTGGAAGCATTGCTATTCCAAAAGCCGTTGGGTTCAGAGTCCTGGGCTATTTCCATAAAGATCCAAGGAAAGACAGTGCTCAAGGTGGTGGTGGTGGTTTTTCTGGCTTGGCGCATATTGTCTCCTGTCTTTCCGTCAGGGTGCCCTGCTACTTCAACTAGATTGGCTTGCCTGCCCTCTGAGTGGCAATTGGTAGGTAGTTGGTAAGGATACCTTGTAATCATAAAAGCAACATTGGAAGGAACCACAGAGATCATCTAGAGCATGGATCCCACTTATATCTCTCCAATAAGTGGTTATCTAAACCCCATTTTAAGGATCTCAGTGATAAGGACTCAAGAGCTTATGAGACACCCAATTCCATATTTGGATTTTCTACCTGAAGAAGTCTAAAGAAATGTTGGGCTGCACTGGGAGGCATAGCTAACAGTAATAATGAGATCATAGTTCTATTCCACTCTATGCTAGCCAATTCATATCTAAAGTATTGTGTTCAGTTCTGGGCACCACATTTTAGGAGGGACATTGGTCAGTTTAAGAGTATGAACAGGAGGCTGACCAGGATAGTTAAAGGGCTCAGGTTTATGGCATATGAGGATCAACTGAAGGAACTGAGGATAGCTTTAGTAAAGAAGGAATGACTTAAGGGGGGCATGAAAGTGAGGTGTTCTCTTGATAGTTATCAATGATCTCAGTTGTTAAATCTGATGACTTTTTTTCAGTCCTCATCCTTCTTGACCTACCTTCTGTATTTGATACTATTCACCATCTCTCTCTTCTCAGACACTTTCTCCTCTTGGGTTTTCATGATTCTACTCCCTCATAGCACTGAGTGGTTATGTCCTACCAGAAGCAAGTGAAAAAACTGGGATTCAAATTCATCTATAACCATCTGATTCATTTCCCCCAAAAGAATGTAAGTTTGATGAGGATGAGGGCAAGAATTGTTTCATTTTGTATTTATAATCCCACTGGCTATAGAACACAGTGCCTGGCACATAATAAGTGCTTAATAAGTATTTGTTGATTCACTGATTGATTAAACAAACTTAAGTCCTATTCATTCCCCATCATGGTGAGTCAGTGGTATCGTGTGTTTTATAGGTATAGGTATCACCCAAGGTTGTTGGGCTGTGGATGATTAGTTCTTTTTTCCTTGATTTGCATAAGATGCACTAGTACTTCATAGGAGAAAACTAAGGAATAATTGGTATAGCCAAGCAGCCCCTAGAGATCTGGGTGTAGCTCATTTATATACCAAGATGACAATTACCATAGGCAAGATAGATTCCTGCATGGATACAGCTCCCAAGAAGAGAAGAAAAAGCACCCCAAATATATTTAGAACTGTCAGTTGACACTGACTGATATTAAGACAAAGCTACAGTGTACATTGGCCAAACTCAACATCCAATTCTTTTGCCTTGAATATTTAAGTCATTCTTGCAGGAACACCTCATCAGGGAGGCACTGAACCAAGATGGCACCCCTTCAAAACAGCCTCCCTGGACAGCTTCTAAGGAGCTGACCTCATGTCTGATATTATAGCCTTGGCAGAGGAAAAAGGTGTCATTGTTCCCTGGCCTGCTTGTTGGTTTGAGAACCCATTTGGTTTGACTTGAAACAAAAGTCAGAAAGGAAAAAAAAGGCAGGAAGTGTAAAGTCATTCTAAGCTGAGAGAGAATCAAGAGTCAACTCATTGACTCACACTTATACTCCCTTAAGGATCTCAAGATTCTAACAGGGAAAAAAACATGGAGATCCAGGAAGACTCTAACATACTATTTTGTTCGTCGGGTGAATTCCTCTTCTTCTCTAACCATGAATCATGATCACACCACAAAATTGCCCAAAAAATATCTATAAACCTTAGGGACCTAGAAACAGATAAGGGCAAAAGAGATCAACTCAAAAGTCATTGTAAATCAAAAGTTCTGTTGTTTCTACACAGAACACTTAAAGCATTTCAGTCTAGTAAGGCTGTACAAAACTCTGCATTTATCTACAATACCCACTTCAGCTAAACTTCCAAAACCATTACTAAGACCCATTACTAAGTTTAGTTAAAGGCTAAATGTTGTTGTAGCCTTAAATAAATAACTTTACCTCTAGGGACCTCAATGTCCTCATTGGTAACATGGAGATAATAAAATTTGCCTGACATTCTAGAGGATGAAATGAAATAACATATGCAAAATGTGTTAATGTGCTATTACTACTATCCTCATCACCACTGTTATCTTATTCTCATCCTCTTGATGGGCTCTGATAGAAATAGCCTGAAGACCAGTAACTATTTTACTACAGGTAAATAAAATGATTGCTTTTGATAATTGCATCCATGAGCCTTATGTTGTGAACTCATCTTCTGTAGATTACTAAAAATATCTTTGGGACAACTCCAATAACAAACATGTATAACTCATCCTGCACCCTTAATGGTGCAGGTCTTAACTTCTTCTACTACATCTTTATGTTTTGAAGTCTTTTCATTCCATGTAGTTTGGAGATTATGAGTAATTGGTAGGGAGGCTTCCATTTGAAAAAACCGGTTATGCTTAGCCATTCTTCTTATTATTATCATTAATGTCAGTTGAAGGGATGACAGAGACTTTGAAGGGAATAGTAGAAAAATATCTAACAAACATGTCCAGTTTTATATTCCCATCATAGGATAACTGACCTTAGAACAGGAAAGGATTTTTAAGGTGGTCTAATCTAATCTTTTCATGTCAACAACACTGACAACAATTATAATAATAATTAATATTTATATAGTATTTACCATGTTCCAGGCATTGTGTTATGTGCTTTAAAATTATTATTTTGTTTGACCCTCAAACAACCCTGGAAGGTAGGTACTGTTATTATCCCCATTTTAAAAAAAATTTAATTTTTACCAGTGAAGAAACTGGAGGCAAAGAGAGGTTAAATGGCTTAGCCAAGGTTACACAGCTAGTAAGTAACTGAAGTCACATTTGAACTCGGGTCTTCCTGACTGCAGACCCTTCAGTCTGTCCACTTCACCAACTAGCTGCCTCTTCTCTATAACTTACCTGTTACAGAAAAAGAAACTGAAACCCAGAAAGATTGTGACTTACTTACTCAAGGTCATAGAGGTAGTAAAAAGCAGAGCAAAATTCCCAGCCTGATGATGTCTCTTTGAGATCATGTAACCCCTCCCTGCAGATTCACTGGGAGTAAAGACACCTGGACAGAACTTCCATGATCCAAATGAAAGATCACAGACCCAAAAAAACAAAAGAATTTCCTTAGGCTTACCCAAAAGTTCCTCAGGTAAGATCCCAAATAAAGGCCCAGGAACCTAAACTCATGAGGCCTCAGTCAAGAAAACACCATGCCTTGTTCCCCCAATCTGAGAAAGAAGAACCAAAGGCAGCTCATTAAAAGAAAGTGACATGGAGTCCTTACTCTCCCACTTACTCCCACCCTCACCCCCTTCTTAGAGTTGCCAGGCTATGGCCTTGATATTGTTTAGAAATTGATATTATGCAAATTGGCAAACTTAAAAACCAATTGCTTATTAAAGGTCAGCTCTCTTGTTTGTAATCGGTACCAAACAAAACAACTAAAAAAAAAAGAAACTAATTAGATGCTTTTTGTGTGTGTGCACATAAGGAAAAAGAATTTGGAGTGCTCTCCTGAGTCCAGGAAATTGTTGTTTATGCACAGATTGGCCCGTCGGAAGGATTATCCTTCTTCCATAAGCAAATTGCCTTTTACCTTGAAAGATACCTCTGCACTACAGAATAATGGAAATTTTGGGAGGTTTAGCGTTAGTGACAGATTTGAAACTCATGTCCCCAAAGCTGTGTTGGCAGAACACCTGCATTGGCAGGGCCCCTGTGTTGGCAAAGCTCAAAGCACACACTGGCAAAGAGCCATGCCCCAAGTAGCCACTCATTATCTTTGCCTCCCCAAGTTTCCTGAAGCCATACTGAAGGAACCTCAGAAATTCTGGGCTCTTTCTGAAGGAAACATGGACTGCCCAAGCTGCCCCAGAGTAGATAGCCTTACCCAACCACAGGCAGGAAGGTGGCAGGATAGTTACACAGTAGGATAGAATTATAGTTTTGTTGGGTTGTTTTTTTAATAAGGTAGGAAGCATCCAAAAGAGGTTGACCAGGATGATGTAGGGAGAGAAGACCAAGTCCTTTAAGGATCAGTAAAAAGGAATGTAGATGTTTAGCCAAGAGAAAGATGGGAAACATGAAAGATCTGCCTTCAAATATTTGAAGAACTTTCTTATAGAAAAGAGATCAAACTGGTTCTTCTTGGCCCCATAAGACAAAACTAGTGACCAAGACTAGAGACAAATCCTCTCACAGAGGAGGAAATACTATTATTATAGAAAACATTTTTCTATTATAGAAAGCCCTCATTCTATAGAAAATTGTCACTGTAGTATAGACTCCTCATTTTATTCAATATAGAGGACAGCCTATCAATTAGAACTGTCCAAAAGTAGAATAGTCTTCCTTAGTAGATAGTGAATTTTCTATCCGAAGAGGAAAGAGGGAAAGGAACACACATTTATTTAAGTACATGGCACATGAGCTAAGTGCTTTATAAATGAAGGCTTTGGAAAGGTAGGTGAATTGTCCAAGGTCACACAGGTACCAAATGACTGAGCAAGGCTGTGAATTCAGGGTCTTTGACTGAATTCATCTCTTTCCACAGTTAAGATCTTGTATGTAAAAGTGCTTAGAAACTGTAGAAAGTACAATGGAAATGTAAGGAACATTATTTGAAATCCAAATCTTTGAAAGGATCCTTTGCTCAAAATTTTCCCATTGCCAGCAGACTTGCCATGTCAGGCATACCTATAGGTCTTGTCCATTGTCTTTCAGTTTTAGCCTCAGGCTTCGGGGTCCTTTCCTACATACCCATTGTGCTGCCCAGTATGTCCATCAAAAAGAATTGGGGCAATGGAGTTCGCTGTCCCTGAAGGAGAGTTCATCAGAGAGGTACTTTCACTAGCCTGTTCAGTAAGGAGGAAAATCTGCTGGAATTGTAGTCAAGGGACTTGGGTTAAAATCCTGGTCCCAACATTTATCAGCTGGGATGACCATCAGTAAGTCTTTCACCTTCTCTCCAGCTCAGTTTCCTCATCTGTGAAATAGGGATAATAACCCTGGCCCAGCCTACCCCCCTGCACGACTTTTGTGAAGCAACTGCTTTGGAAAATTTAAAAGGATAAGAATATCTAACTGTACCTTGGATCATCCCCAGTACACGTCAGTGGGTTGGGCTAGAGAGGTGGAGGAACAAGGGAGGGGGTGGGGGAGAGGGGAGCGATGTCCAGGGGGGCTGAGGCTTGGGGCCTCCAACCCTCTCATGCTTAAGATGTGTTCAAGCAGCCAACTTTACAGCTCACCCTGGCTGTCAGGGCCCACTGTCACTCCAGCTGTTACCGGGCAATGGATTCCTGTTGCCAAGATATGGATTTGGTTTTAATAACAGTTAGTGCAAACACAGTAAATTTACTGCTGCGAGAGAGAGTTTTTGAAAACGTCCAGCCCTGGCTATAATTTTTCAGCCTCACCAGCTGTTTGTGCTCAGCTCATACCTGACATGGTGCTTTGAAATAGCAATCACTGTATTTATAAGAAGAGAAGGACTCATAAATATGTCACAAGTGGAATATACAACGCCATATTTCACCATTTTCTATTTTAAAATTGTGACTTATGGCTGCAGAAATGCACGCCCATTAAAGGTGATATGATGTATTTTCTGCCTTGTTCAGGAGTCCATCCATCAACGAGACAATAAAGAAAACCGCACTTACTTTCTCCCTGTCGTCTGTAATTTATGATCCCCCAAAAGCTGTAACCTTTTGGCAGGCTTTGCAGAAACCACTGCTCTGTTAGCAACTAAATAACCTTTTATAAGGTTTTAAATGTGTTGCTACAATCTCAATGCACTTGCTGTATTGATCCAGAAGATCTTGGAGGGGGAAAAAAGGTTGGGGTGGGGAGGGGGGGCATGGAAGATGATCTATAACCAGATCGATAACAGCATATAGATTGTTGAAAGATGCTTCTAATGATTTTTGCCAGCCATCATCTTTCAGCACGCCGCTCCCTGTCTCTTAGGCTTCAGTCTCAGCTTGGAATTAATTGACCTTGTTGTTGGAGCGCTCTCTCTGTCTAGCCCAGCCAGACAGGGAGAGGCTGAATGTATTCACCACTGCAAGATACTTGTAGAAATACTGCTGGAATTATAGCCCTGGAAGAGACCTCAATGGCCAACCCCTTCATTTTCCAGATAAGGAAATGGAGTTCCCAACTGAAAAAGGGACTTGTCCAAGGTCACACAGTGCCAGAGGCAGCCTTCAGAGAATCCATGTCTTGTGACAAAGTAGAATCTGGAGTCAAGACAGTGTTGAATCCAGGCTTTAGCAATCACTAATTCTGTGGTCCTATACCGGTAATTTCCCCAATCTGGGGCTCCATGTCCTCATCTGGACAATAAGGTTGCTGAACTCAGGGAAGTGGACATAGTACAATGAAAAGATTACTGGTCTTCACTCAAAGGACATTTATTTACATTAATGTCATATGCAGAATTCCTCCCAGAACTCTCTCATTTCAATTCCCCAGGGTTCAGTCATCTGGAAAAGGAAGAGGTTGGACTAGATGGTCCACTTCATCTCTAGACCCAGCACCTTACAACTCTAAAACTTTTCCAAGCTCTGTGACACCAAGATATTTCTATAGGTGTCTCAGAGTAGTAAAATTATTTTTCTCTCTGGGCCTCAGTTTCCTCACCAGTAAAATGAGAATGATATTACTTGGATTACTTACCTTTCAGGGTAGTTGTGAGGAAATCTTAGAAAATCTTAAGGTCTTATATAAATGTACATTGTTTTTAGTAGTAGTATACTGTTGTTTCTAATGTGTGCCCAGGATCAGTTGAGGGGAGAATGGAGCAGTTAAGCTGTCTTATTTGCCCATTCTGCCCTCTGCCCCAGGATCTTCCTTCCCCCAACTTCTAGATAGAGAGTACCACTTCCAACTTCCTCTCTACTCCTCTCTAAAGTTGGCTTTAGGGGAAGGGACAAAGGAAGAGCTATTTTATTATTAACATGTCACTTAACATCTCTCAGACTCAGTTTCTTCATCTGTAAAATTAGGATACTAATAGCACCCATGCCACAGGGTTGTTGTGACAATGAAATGAGATAATGTATGTTAAGTACTTGGCAAACCTTAGAACCCTGTATAAATGCTGGCTATTATTCTTACTATTATTATGATAGAAAACATTCTTATTGTTTATTACTATTATTATAGAAAACATTTTCACTATTATAGAAAACCCTCATTCTTTTTTTTTTTTTTTTTTGCCTTTTGGAGGGCAATTGGGGTTAAGTTACTTGCCCAAGGTTACACAGCTAGGTTTTTTGTGTGTGTGGGTGTTAAGTGTCTAAGGCTGGAACTGAACTTGTGGTCCTTCTGACTCCGGGGCCAGCGCTTTACTCACTGCACCACCTAGACGCCCCTAAGACCCTCATTCTTTAGAAAATGATTGCTATTATTATAGAAAACTCCTTCTCACTTTATTCAATAAAGTTGAGAGAGAAATGTTCCTGGGACAAGTTCCTATCTTGTTATCGTTCTTTTCTATTTAACAAACTACTGCACAAGTGGATAAAATGACTTTTTTGGTAATTAAATAAAATATATTGGTAGATAAGCTCACTTTTTTTAGACCCAGTAAAAACACCCTCTGTAAAACTCAAGTAGCAGACAGGATAGAGGGGATGATAAGAACCTCATCTCATTATTTTAATCTCAGCGATGTCACTATATTTTGAAAGTTTTTAGTTCCATGCAGCTTGGAAACTATGAACATTTAGCACTGCCATCATCTATTGATGTGATTCTTAAATTTTTATGAATCAATATTATGTCTGAGTGACTGGGGACAATGTTCAGTCTGTGATCATTCTCTGGTTATAGTAAAGTTTATTGGCTAAGTTCTCAAGGATAATTTGAGGATTCTCTGTGTAAGTATGCATTCATTGTTATCATTAAAAGTATTAATACTACTACTATTATTAATAGTATCCTCCTGTCCCCAAAGCTTCATTCTCAACTCAACAAACTTTTATTAAGCATTCATTATGTGTATTCTGGTGATCTTAGTACCTTCAAACTGAAAAGACTTGTAGGGGTGGGGAACCTTCAGCCTTGAGGCCACATGTGGATATCTAGGTACTTGGGTGTGGCCTTTTGACTCAATCCAAGTTTTGCAGAACAAATCCTTTTATTAAGGGGATTTGTTCTGTGAAGTTCAGATTCCGTCCAAGGGCCACATATAGAACTGGGATCTATTCAAGCAGCACCCAATGCCAGTGAATTCATGGCTCCTTAACCTAAGTACACATTCCAAGTGTCCACTTCCAGACAGTAATGAGGGCAGAGAAGCCCTTAAATGAGGAGATGTGTTTTTTAACGTAATTCTTAGATTCCTTAGCCTCCTTCAAGGTTCAGCTTAAGACACACATTTTACATGAAGCCTTTCCTTATCCCCCTGGTTACTAGTGCCTTCCTCTCAAAATTATCTTGTAACTATTTTGCACATCTCTCTACACATATAGAATGTTACTTCCCCTCTATAGACTGTAAGCTCTCTGAGGCCAAGGGATTTTTGCATTTTTACCCGTGTGCCTGTCCTCTGATTGGTGAGTTCTTCCTGGAACCTCAATTCTGAGAATTGCCCAGACCAGTCATGCTCATTTTACTCCTCTCCTGGCTCCACTCCTGACTCTCCAGACTTCTCTGCTGTGTCTCCCCAGGGGTGCCTTCTCCACCCCATCTCTCTACTTTCCATCTTCCATTTCTGTGCTGTGCCCTGCCTCCCATCCAATTAGAATGTAAAGTCCTTGAGGGTAGGGGCTATCTTTCTTTTTATTTGTATTCGTCTTCCCAGAGCTCAGCACAATACCTAGCACTGAGCAGACACTTAGTGAATGCTTGTTGATTGATAACAGATAGGGCTAGATGGGAAACATTCCCATCCTCAGACTCCCTTATGCTCCAAACAAAAAATGAGAATGGGACCCTGATTTAAAAGACTCAGAGAGTGAGGTGGCTAGGTAGTGCAGTGAAGAGAGCACTGGCCCTGGAGTCAGGAGGACCTGAGTTGTCACCTTGGGCAAGTCACTTAACCTCAATTTACCCTCCAAAAAGCAAAAAAACAAAAAACTCTGAGATGGGGATTCTTTCTGAGGGTCTTGCCACAAGCAAGATCCTGTGTGTTTGGGAACTTAACAAAAATCTTGGGAAAATTATTTTCCCTCTCAGCCTCAGTTCCCTCATTTGTAAAATGAAGGAACTGAACTCCACGCTCTCCAAAATCCCTTCCAGCCCTAGTATTCTATGTCTCCCCTTCCTCTGTTCCTGCCACAAGCATCCCCTGGCCCTGTAGGAAGGGCTGGCGAAGCAGCCAGTAGGATAGAAAGGGGTCAGTGAGGGAAGGAAGGAAATCCTTGCTAATTGGTCTGACCCTTCCCAAACTGAATTTTCTCCAAGACAGGACCACGCTTTGAATTATTAATGGGAGACATTCAGGGGGTAGATGTAAGGGGTAGGATGCAAGAAGTATGGTTTAAAGAGAATCCTGCAGTGCAATCACAAGACAGAAGCCTCTCTGGTTCACTGGGCCATTTGGACCAACACAATAGAGAACATCTGAGCAAGGCCAACAAAGGCTCAGCTCTATTATCTGAAATGCCTTAGGAAAGCCTGCACCTGTCTGCAGGGAGACCCCCAGCGACCTTTCCACTCTGAGTCAGGGGGCCTCTCCATGTTCTTCTCCTTCTTCCTTTTTCATTCACATCCTCCACCCCTTTCTGGAGCAAGGCCTCCAAATCATTATTAACATTATAAATAAAGACAAGAGGAGAGGTATTAAATGTAAAATATGTGGAATTCCTCCCAGAACTCTCTGAGCAGTTCATAAATGTGACGGCTTAATTTTGCCTCCGATCCAGGCAGCTGATGAAGCATTGCAAGCTTATCGGCTAATTGAAGTTGTTAACGAAGCTGGGTAGAGAGTTGGTTATGGGGAGATATCTCTCCTGCTGGAAGATGTAAACAGTCTTACCACCCTGCTGGAGGGAAGCTGAGGCAGACCAATTCAGGGAGGTATGGTCATTCCCCATTTCAGGAAGGAAGGGAACCAACCCCCCTCTGTAGTACACTAGTACTTCATGTTGGGATTATTATTAAGTGATTAATAAGAACTAAAAGAGCACTTTAGAGCTGATAAAAATCATTTCCTCACAACTACTCTATGAGACAGTGAAAAGAACATTGTCTCCATTTTATAAAAGGGGAAACTGAGGTCCACAGTCAAGTGCATGGCCACCAAAAGGCCAAGCCTAGACTCAAATCTGACCCTTCTGACATCCATTGCCCCTTTACATCCTATATGCCCCTCTTGAATGTATAATAGGGGTGACCGTGGGAATCCATATTATACCAATCTGATGAGTCCCCTGAGGAACATGGTGAGATTACAGGGCATGGACCTTTGTCAGAAGGGGGGCACCATACATGCAGCTAGATGTGGGCCCTAGCTCCTTGCTCAAAGGGTGAGCCTTTGCCTGACCTGGAAAACTTGAGTGGAGAGTTTTCAACCTCAAGCTCCTGGCTATCTTCTTCTAGCCTTCTAGTTCCTTTTCTGAGTCCAGGGTAGAGGCTAGCAATCCTGAGAATGGATTCCAGCCTTGAGGTTACTCATGGATAATCTTGTATTCAAGAGTTCCTGAGTTAGAGGATTCCACGGATCTAGAGTTCCTGTATTCTAGAGCATGGCACCAGCTTCTTAGAAGATTATTTCCTCAATAGTGTGCTTTTTAAGAGGAAGAAGAGAACCATCAAAAGGACTGCCTGATAGCCAAAGTAAGAAAGCCATAGATGGCCTAGATCTGGACCTTGCCAGACCCTTTTGATATCAGTCAGTGAACATTTTTGAGGACCTACTATGTGTCAACCACTGTGCTAAGTGATGTTATTGTGAATTGTTCACTTGGTGTAGGTCAGAGGTGGGGAACCTTCGGCCTCAAGGCCACATGTGGCCCCATCCTTGTAAGTCCAAGGTGAATGAGAACTCTGTTCAGCAGTCCCACAAACAGCCTTTACTTCCCAACTAACTTATAAAGAAGGAGCTAAACTCTAAGCTCTAATACCATACTAGAACTTTGGGTTCCAGCCAAAGTGACCTCTCATTCCTTGCACCCAACCCTCCACCTCCCATCTCCTTGACTTTGCACTTGCTATTTCCTATATCTGGAATACACTTCCTCTGTCTCCTCTCCTCTTAGAAACTTGGCCCAAGAGACACTATACATAAAGACTTTCCTTATCTTCACCTCACCCCCTCCAGCTGCCAGTACTTTCCCCATTAAAATTACTTTGAATGTATTTTATAAATATATTTTGTCTATACCTAGATATATATGGAAGAGAGGGAGAATTTGTTCCCCCACACCCATATACATTTGGTGTCAAAAAAAAAAGCAAAGAAAAGATAAGGGAATAAGGTGCTAATGTAGTAACAAGGTGTTAATGCCCAGACATTCCATTTAAGAGTGTAAACACCTTTCTCTGAAAGCCTTAAGGGAGTAACTTCATTGTAAGAGCAAAAAATGGACACCCTCTTGCAGGGTTTTAAATAGCTAAGCTTTGGATGAGATGTCAGAGCCAGGCATATGTAGGAGAGATCCTTGTGCCTATAGAAGAAGTCAGCAAAGGGGAAAGGAAAATTTTTTACCTTCTAAACCACTAGCCATGTCATTTTTTGTTAAAATTTATTTTTTAAATTAACAAGCACTTATTTTCTATCCCACACACCTTTCCTCCTTACCACTAGAAAAGAAAATATGTAACAAATATGCATAGTCAAGCAAAACAAATTCCTCCACTGTCCATGTCCAAAAGTGTGTGTCCTAATTTGCACATTTAATCTATCACTTTTCTGTCAGGAAGTAGGCAGCATTCTTCAGCATCGGTTCTCTGGAATCATGGTTCGTCATCATGTTGATTAAATTCTTGTCTTTCAAAGTCTTCAGTTTTACAATTGTTGTTTACAAATGCTAATTGTTCATCTGATTCTGCTCACTTCATTCTACATCAGTTCCCCTAAATTCACTCTATAAGTCTTCCAAGGTTTCTCTGAAACCATCCTCTTCATCCTTCCTTATGGTACAATAGTATTCTACTACCTTCATATACCATCATTGCCCCAGTTGATAGGTACCCCCTTAGTTTCCAGTTCTTTACCACCACAAAAATAGTTACTTTGAATATTTTTGTATAGAGATCTTTTTCCTCTTTGATCCCTTTCAGTTATGAGCCTAATAATGATATTAGTAGCTCAAATCAACTAGTAGGAAACACCACATTCAGCAGTAGGAGAGAGTTTGAGGCATAACTAAGCTTCATCCAGCAGGAAGCAGAGACAAACTCCAGACACATACATGAGGAGAAGTAGTCATTCAAGAGAAAAGAATAGCTTCCAGGAGAAGAATCACTAGCAGGAGGGGGGGGAGGAAGAAGAGGGAGAAAGAGGAGAGGAGAGGAGAGGAGAGGAGAGGAGAGGAGAGGAGAGGAG